>NC_090646.1:237128056-237428056 GCF_040937935.1 Hyperolius riggenbachi | reverse complement strand
ATGCATTGCAGGAGTCTAACAGCAACACTCATGATTCATAAAAGCAAATGCATTGTGGGGCTTGTAGTTCCTTAACAGTTGGAGCGCCAAGTTTGCAGATCCCTGATCTAGAAGAAGGAAAAGCCATCATGTTAAAAACTATCGTCTTTACTGGTTTTAGGTAGCATGACCTTCTACCTGTTAATTCTAGCTGTGGTTGCCCTTTAAAGTAAACCTGAACTTAGAAAATTAACTTCAGGTTTTATACTTTCCTCAGTAGCAGGAAGCCTCTGGATAGCACAAAGACCTGCCGTTCTGCTGTTTTGCCCATTTTTCCTGCCCTACTCGTCAGTGTAGCTATTCGACCTACTGGCTCTTCAAAACAACTTGCATCCCTGATGTAGTTCTGAGGACAAACATATCCTTGTGAGTTTGGTCTGCGCATGCCCAGTAGAGATGCGCTCATCCTCACTGCAGGCCGAATTGCTACACCGGAGTACAGCTATGCTATGTAGAGCCTTCCCTCCACTAAGGAAAGTATCAAACCTGAAGTGACTTTTCTCAATTCAGGTCTGCTTTAACCACTTGAGGACCACAGTGGTAAACCCCCTAAACACCAGGCACATTTTTACTAAAATGGCCACTGCAGCTTTAAGGCCAAGCTGCAGGGCCGCACAACACAGCACACAAGTGATCCCCCCCGTGTTTGTTTTTTGTTTATAAATAGTGGTTTCTTTTTTTTTTACTAAAGTTACCTATTTTTTATATTCTTTTTCCCTCCCTCCCTGCAGGCAGCCAATCACGGCGATCGGCTCTCATAGGCTTCACCCTATGAGAGCCGAATGCTCTCTTGTCCCCCAGGGGGACAGCCATGTCACACGGCTGTCCCCAGTACAACGCTGCTGCTGATCGCAGCACTGTACATGTAATTAGACGGCGATTTCGCCATCTAACAGTCTCCCGAGCCCGAAGGCGGGGCGGAGCAAAACGCAGCCCCAGGACTTGACGCCGATTGGCGTCAGGCGGTCCTGGGGCTGCCGACATGGCCATGCCCATCGGCGTTAGGCAGTCCCCAGGAGGTTAAAATAAGGAAAACATCTAAGTCCGTCTTACGGGCAAATGTAGAATTTGCTAGAGCAACTTCCTGTGGCAAGATATTTACACCAATCTTAACCACATTGACTGGGCGCAACAGGACCCAACAAGAAACCTCATAGGGAACAGTTCTCCAATTACAGAACCCTCTGAGGGTGGGTATAATTGTGGGTATAATTTACTACAACCTATCTGAAACTAAGCAGTTCGAGAGGGTGCTGTCCACCCAATCACATTGGCAGAAATTCCCTATGCTATCTCCTGCTGGGTCCCTTAAACTAGATTAGCGCCATTTACTGTGATGAGCCTCTTTTTAAACAGGTAATAGAATTTCTTTCATCTGCACAGGTCATGTCTGCTTGATCCTCCAAAACAGGTTATATGATCCATGTCATCGCTGCCCACATTGCCGGAGTGCACTGGGAGAAGAATTCTGCAAAATTAACAGCCTAGGCTGTGACATCGCTTGGAGGGCTTGATTACATACCATTATACAGCAGGGGCATAACTAGAAATCACTGGGCCCCCCTGCAAAACATTGGATGTGATCACATGAAACGTGCACTTATCACGTGAACTAACAGTCTCTGCGAGCGGTAGATCGCGTGATAACGGCTGTGAAAGCCGTTATCACGCTTTTGTGAATAGAGCCCATAGTGTACAGAAAACGCCTACAGAAAACCGACAGACAAGTGTGCTCCCAGCCTCAGCTTATTACACTCACTCTGTCCATCTCTGATGGAGCAGAACTGACTCTGCAGACTTCGCCAGCATCACTACAGTATACAGCACTTGGGGAGAGTCAGAGAAGTTGGGGGAAGGGTGTTATACACAAGAGCCTGCTGCACACTGAATAGGGACTGTCTACATATCTTTGTCTAAAAAACTTTGTATGATTCCTTATCAGTGGATAATGATGCAGTCATTAGAACTGTGCAGAGAACAGAAAGCTTTTTCTCTCCGTGCCAGTCTCTCCCCATGGGGCCCCCTGCAGCTTCTGGGCCCCCACAGCTGCATCCCTTGCAGGGTCTATTGTTATGCCCCCAATATAGATATAAATATTTGTTAGTTGCTATGGGCAACAATGCTACACCTTCATTCGGCACCATATCACAGTAAGTGTGATAACTTGACACTCATCACAGCAAACAGCATAAGAGATAGAACTTCTTACACGTTGTCAAAGGTTCCAGAGTTTATTTGTACAAATATACAAATGTGTTCATCAGCAATCTTATATCTTTGTTACATGTTAACCTCGGCAAAGCAAACGGTCTGTAGAATCTTATGCGTTCCATGCATACTTGGTCTATCCCTAGTGCCTGGACCAGGCTTTCTCTTTGTTACATCTATGCTAGTTGCACTTAGGCATATATACAGCATACAGTTACGGAAAGTTGCAGGAAGGAAGTCAGCAGAAGTAGAGAGAAGTGCCCACGGGAGCCCATGTTGGCTATTCTTATACTAGCCTCTAAAGAGTTAAATGTGGCATCATCCCGCATAGGATGGTCCAGTCCCCATTGCATGCAATTGGCTGATAATAGCATGTGAGGGATGACCCTATCCGCGCCTGCTCCGATGGGACAAGCCAAATATGGTGTTTCCTCTACTTGTATCCAGAAATTAGGTAAAATGTTCCCTGGCTATTGTTTACCTTTAGGAAATATGAAAACACTCGATGTTTACAGTAAGTGTGAGACACTGGACCCTGTTCCACAGTGCTTCTAGAAATGCTCCTTAAAGGGAGACTCTCTGCAAATCAAGTCTCTTAACTAAACTTAGTTAAAGTAACTGAGGCCTACGAATTCAAGCATATACTTAAATTCTAACAGATATAGGAAGTGTTTCTGATGCTGAAACCAGGATAATTAGTGTAAAAATTAGTATCCTGAAAAAATTACTGTATTCTACTATATGTCGCTGGAGTTCCCCTTTAGTCTGTACAGCACAAAATGGAATAAATTACTACAAATAAACAATGTTATTGTAAAGCATTATTTCACAGAACAAACATGTAACATAAGGCCAGTTTAAATGTATTTGCTCTCTGCATAGCTGTGACAAGCTAATAATACAAAATGCAAAGTTGTCCTGAAGCAAATTACTGAATTTTTAATATAAAATAATGTTTTATGAACAACATTAGCCGCAATGATGAATTTATGGTGTCTGAAGTGTCAAAACATTATTCTAAATTCTAAAACCATTCTTAGGCAGCTTAGAATTATAAAAATAACTTTGTAAATCAAGTTCATCACAGTCTTAAAGGGGTACTCTACTTCAACATCTATATGACATATACCAGTGCTGTCCAACTTCATGGGCATGGAGGGCCATTTTTTTTCAGACCCCATGGTGGAGGGCCGAAGGTTCTTGATAGAGCCCCCCCCCCCCCCCCCCCCCGGAAAAAATGCAATTAAAGGATAATTAGATTGGCAGCACTTTTCACAAAATGCAATTTAAAATAATGGTGAAGTTACGCGCGCCAGAAAACATGAGGGGTCCATTGAGCGTCGCGCGTAGCGCGCCGCGCCGAAAAATGGGTCTGGCCATGGACCAGAATGCAGGTGTGGCCACGGGTGGAGACAAATTTACATGAACTTAGCAATGTGGGACATTAGATTAGGACAGTGGTGGTGAACCTTTTGGAGGCCGAGTGTCCAAACTGCAACCCAAAAGTCACTTATCGCAAAGTGGCAACAGCAATTTAAACTACATACAAACGTTTTAACTCATACATGAACATTATGGAAAATCCAAGTTGAAAATAAACTGTGAAGATAAACAATTTCATCCATCCTACTCCTGAAAAATGTGGGGTTTTTTTTAGAACCTCCCAGTTTTATTTTCCATTTTAAAAAGCTAAAAAAGTAGGTTTAATGCTATTGTCTCATGATGACGATTCAGCTTTTCCATAGTCTCACAGTTCGCAATCATGTGACCCCCAACAAGACAAATTCAGCAATCATGAGGCCCCCAACAAATCATGAGGCCCCCAACAAGACAAATTCAGCAATCATGATGCCCCCAACAAGACAAATTTAGCAATCATGAGGCCCCCAACAAGACACATTCAGCAATCTAGAGGCCCCCAACAAGACAAATTCAGCAATCATGATGCCCCCAACAAATCATGAGGCCCCCAACAAAACAAATTCAGCAATCATGAGGCCCCCAACACGACAAATTCAGCAGTCATGAGGCACATAAATAGACAGCATTTCACATAAATAAGCAGAATGCCCCTTTAATATGGTAGACACCTCTCACCTGGCTTCTAAATTCTCCTCTACTGGCTGCTGTGCCTGGCAATTGTGTTTTGGGCCGGATTGGGGATGATGTGTGGGCTGAAATGCCAGGTGACAGGTGTCCCCCCAGTTGAGGTAGTGACAGGTGTCCCCCCAGCTAGATAGTGACAGGAGCCCCCCCCCAGGCTAGATAGTGACAGGAGCACCCCCCCAGGCTAGATAGTGACAGGAGCACCCCCCCAGCTAGATAGTGACAGGTGCCCCCCACTTAGATAGTGACAGGTGCCCCCCCCAGCTAGATAGTGACAGGTGCCCCCCACTTAGATAGTGACAGGTGCCCCCCACTTAGATAGTGACAGGTGCCCCCCACTTAGATAGTGACAGGTGCCCCCCACTTAGATAGTGACAGGTCCCCCCCCCCAGCTAGATAGTGACAGGTGCCCCCCACTTAGATAGTGACAGGTGCCCCCCACTTAGATAGTGACAGGTGCCCCCCCCCAGCTAGATAGTGACAGGTGCCCCCCACTTAGATAGTGACAGGTGCCCCCCACTTAGATAGTGACAGGTGCCCCCCACTTAGATAGTGACAGGTGCCCCCCCCCCAGCTAGATAGTGACAGGTGCCTCCCCCAGTTAGATAGTGTCAGGAGCCCCCCCAGCTAGTGACAGGTGCCCCCACCAGTAACGAGCCCGTTACCTCGGTGTCCCCGCTGGCCTCTCCGGTGTCCCCGCTGGCCTCTCCGGTGTCCCCGCTGGCCTCTCCGGTGTCCCCGCTGACGATGCCGCTGCTGCCTCACAGATCAGGCCTCACAGATCGCGGCAAGCAGAGCGCGCGCATGACACCCGCGCGGCAGAAGGTCACATGCGGAAGTGACTAATGATTCACTTCCGCATGTGACGTACTCCGTGCAGGTACCATGCGCCCTCTGTTTACCTCAGTCGCCGCGATCTGTGAGGTCTGATCTGTGAGGCAGCGGCAGCGGGGGGACATAGGAGAGGCCAGCGGGGACACAGGAGGCCACAATACGAGGGAGCAGGCATGGCGCCGATAGCGCAAGCCATGCCTGCATCCCAGGGACACGAGCGGGCCGCAGCAGGTGGCCTGGCGGGCCGGATGCGGCCCGCGGGCCGCCAGTTGGACAGCACTGACATATATGATCAATATATATCTTATTTTGTAGCTGGATGCTGTTAAATATTTTAAATTTTCAGTCTACATTTGCTTTTTCTAGAATTGTTTTGGCGAAAGTGTTTGGTATATTGGTGTTAAAGTTGACCTAAACTCTTGCACAGAACAGAAGGCAAACAGAGAAATGAACCCTGTATCCATTTTGAGAGTTTAGCCTGTATAATACTTTCTCATTTGTGTCTAATTCCAAGTTGTAATTTTATCACTCACCTGTGTCACATGACTGCCATGGCAGAGATGGCAGATTTGAAAGCACACTGTGTTAACAATATGTTTGCTTCCATGAATCAGGAAGTAGAAACAGTGTAGATTTATTTTAGGATATGTATCAGCTGTAACAAAGAAATGTTTTTCTTTAAAAGATATTTTGCTGTTGCTTATCTTTAAAAGCAGAGAGGACGTTCTGAGTTAAGGTCCACTTTAAAGTATTAAACACAGCATAAAATTAATAAAGAAAAACAGATAATTGGTGTCAAAGCTACTGGAAAGATAAATAATTCAATCTTCTACTTTACTTAAAGAACCAATACTAATAGATTGGCACCCAATGTAATGTAATAAAAAAATCACAATCTGATCAGAGAGGTATCTACAGTATTCCTTCCACATATCATATATACATTTGAATAGATTTCATCATGAAATCTACTGTGACAGTGACATAGGAAAAAATAAAGTAATTTATTGTGCATTTTATTTTGGGACAAAATGTATGTCTCAAGTGCATGTGGTTACATGCATTCTACAATTAATTTATTTTTATGATTTCTCATCAAGCATGAATCTTCATGAATGAATTGCTGATTTTACCTATGGCCCACAGTAGTTTAACATTTTAGCTACGGTATTTGGTATTTTATTACTACTTATGTCACCCAAGTGAGTATATATACAGTCTATCTATCTGTCTGTCTGTCTGTCTGTCTGTCTGTCTGTCTGTCTGTCTGTCTGTCTGTCTGTCTGTCTGTCTGTCTGTCTGTCTGTCTGTCTGTGTGTGTGTGTGTGTGTGTGTGTGTGTGTGTGTGTGTGTGTGTACGTTTGGATGTTTGTTACTCGATCACGCAACAATGGCTGAACGGATTTGAATGACATTTGGCACACACATAGTACATTACCTGGAATAACATATAGGATACTTTCTATCCCCATAACCAAAAAGTGGGTGGAGACAAATACAAATTTCACAGGGAAAATGTAAACTGCAGCTATTCTTACACTGATAATGGCAGGGTTCTCTAACTTTGCACAGTTGGCCACTGGGTCACTGGGATTAATATTCAGAAAAGTGGGTGGAGCCTACAAAAGCCTATCAGAATTCACCCATTGATTTTCAAGGGGGATATCTAATTGCTGCCATTCTTGCACTGTTAATGGTACAAGCCTCAAACCTGGTACAATTGGTTATTGGGTGACTGGAGTGTGAAGGGGGTGGAGCCACAGCCAATCAGATTTGTTTCATTTCAATGCAAATTATTGATGTCAAAGACCGCAAAGCTCACATACTTGGTCATTGAGTAATTGAGTAATTGTGTGTTAGGGCCCGTTTCCACTAGAGCGAATCCGCATGCGTTGTCTGCATGCGGATTCGCATAACCAATACAAGTGGATGAGACTGTTTCTACTTGTCAGTTTTTTGGTGCGTTTTTCTGTGCAGGATTTTTCTGCACGGTAGGGCCTGCAGAATTCGCCTGCGTGAGGAATGCAGGCGATTCGCAGGCTATGTATTTAATAGGGAAAACGCACATGTGTTTTTTGCCGCGATTTCGCGTGCGAATTCGCACGAAAACTAATGCAAATTGAACCAGGCAGTGACATGGTTAAATTCGCATATACCCTGCCTATGCGAAATCGCATGCGAAATCGCGGCAAAAAACGCACGCGGAATCGCATCCGCATGCGATTTCGTCAGCGGTGGAATCCCGGTGATTCGCACCGCACTAGTGGAAACGGGCCCTTAGGGTTAATAAAAGTCGGCACAGCCAACACCAGCCAAATACATATCTGGGCAATGCCGGGCCATCAGCTAGAAAAAGTTGAAAACATTGAGAGAATAAACTATTTCTCAGTTTTCACCAAGTGTAGGGAACTAAAGAAGAAAGTATTAATGTATAAACATAAAACAAATTCTATTTGGCTATTTATTCCACTTAAGCAACACTTAAAGTAAACCTGAGTTCAGAAGAAATAAACAAATATATATTCCTGTGGCTTCCTCCAGCTCCCTTCAGGCTCATCGGTTCCTCACCATCCTCCTCCGGCTCCGCTGCCTGCATCATCCGCAATTAGCCCTGGTAATTTGGCCAGTCGCGGGGGAACTGCGCATGTGCAGCTTAGCTGTGCGCGCACCCCTATCGCGCTTGTCAATGGGAGCGTTCTGCACCAACTTGCTGAAGTGTCTAATGAGGGACAATGAGCCTGAAAAGGGCTGGAGGAATCCCTAGGTATGTATATTTTTTATTTCTTCTGATCTCATGTACACTTTAAATAATTTTGCTAGCACAATTTAAGAAGATGAATATATTTGATTTTGAAACAAAGGTATATTAATTTGCATTGTACACTTTTTTCATTGAACTATGACAATAATAAAATACAATTTTAAAAGGTAAGAATTGGAAAAAGGGATTAACAGGAACGGTAATTTGTTATGTTATTTTGGGGGTGGAGCTTTAAAAGTGTGCATGGGTTTTAAAGGGGTTATAGGAGGTAAGCAAATAGTATTTTTATACTAGCAGCCTCATTTTGTTTTCATGGAATCCTGTATATTATGATGCCCTATTACTGCCCATATTCCACGTGTCTCCCTTCTTATTGGTTCGAGACCGCCAGTATTTAAAACTATGCTGCACTTGTGGCTGCTTAAGCCTGATGTGGCGTAGTTTTAATGCCATCAGCTCCCAAGCACAGGACGCAACAGCGCATTCCCAACCGGCACAGATCTTCCATTGTCCAAAAACAGTGGATTTCCGTGCATTGGTCAAGAGAAAAAAAAAGCATCCAGTCCTTAAAGGGGCTAGAGACTGAGGTCTGCAAGAGGTTAAGTTGGCTATACACTCCCTAATTTTTCCCATCAATATCACTCTGATCGAATTGGTGAGAAATTACATACTGGTAGTTACACAGTTAGTTTGGTTGAAAAAAAGACATTCGTGCAGCCTTTGGCCTGACCAATCAGCTGATCGATGGATTTCCGGCCAAAATTGCTCATTTGGGTCGATCCATCCTTAAATAAAGGGGGGTGGGGGGACTGGAACCAGGCAGGCGCACCCAGGTTTTCAAAGATTTCATAGTGTGTGGAGGGAATCGAGCAGCTAGATCCCTCTCTTATCAGATAATGATCGCATCTATCTGCTGGCCATCATGACCAGTGTATCGGCCAGTATATAGCCACCTATAGTGCCCTTATTAAAGTGTTCCCCCATATAGTGACCTCTAATTTATAGCACTCCAAAAATGTCTGTCTTCAAACTGACAGAAACCCTGCTGACAAACACATCCAGGATTAATTACACTTGCCATTTCAGTTTTCTTTTCTTTCTTTTTTTTGCCTTTCCATAAAGGTACATTTTTTTTACGGCTCAGTTCTACATACAATGTAATCAGAAAAGAAAAATAAACAATTATGCTTTAAAACTTGTTCAGCCTGCAACGGAACAGATTTTTTCTTCTGTAGTAATAACCTCTCACTGAGCCACAACAACAGCGGGGAACAGATTTCTATTTTTACTTCTTTGTGAAATGGATTTGTAAATGCATTGCATTCTGTCCTTAATAGTAATATTCAGATCTGCATTACATAATCAAATGGATGGGAACATCTGTAGAGGCTCAACTTTTCTGGAACCCCACAGAAGCTCTGCTATCAACAGATGTTATCTCATGTTTTGTTTGCATAAACCTGACCAATTTAAATACACTTCCACAGAAAACAAGATGGAAAAATGTTCCGTAGTGCATTTCCTGATGTAAAATATTGTCTCATCAGCACCACAGAGCTGAACGGGGGTAAAGTGAAGCTCAGACCTGCTGCTGAAATTATCAAGTGGAGCTGACAGCGGCATACTGCTTTTGACGTGCGCCAGCATCTGCGACTGGTAAGAGAAAATCCTAAGTGTAAACTGTGTTCTTTATTACAACAAACAAGGACATATAGTTACATAGTTATTTGGGTTGAAAAAAGGACATACGTCCATCGAGTTCAACCAGAGAACAAAGTACAACACCAGCCTGCTCCCTCACATATCCCTGTTCATCCAGAGGAAGGCGAAAAACCCTTACAAGGCATGGTCCAATTAGCCCCACAAGGGAAAAAATTCCTTCCCGACTCCAGATGGCAATCAGATAAAATCCCTGGATCAACATCATTGGGCATTAACTAGTAATTGTATCCATGGATGTGGGAATGTTCCCGCACAATGCCTATTCTAGAATGCAAGGAAATTAAATGTTCTAAGATGAGAAAAATAAACGAATCTTTGGATCTACTTGATTTTATAGGACAACTGAAGCAAGAGGTATATGGAGGCTGCCATATTTATTTCCCTATAGCAATACCAGTTGCCTGGCTGCCCTGCTGATCTTGTGCCTTTAATACTTTTAGAAATAGACCCTGAACAAGCATGAAGCATATCAGGTGTTTTTGACATTATTGTCAGATCTGACAAGATTAGCTGCATGCTTGTTTCTAGTATGATTTAGACACTACTGCAGCCAAATAGATCAGCAGGACTGCCAGGCAACTGGTATTGTTTAGAAGGATATAAATATGGCAACCTCCCTATACCTCTCACTACAGTTGTCCTTTAAACTTCTTTCCAAAAATATTAACTCAAAAAAATGTAGGATATGCAATTCACTAGCAAGGCTTGGCAACAGTATCAATAGCTACTTTTCACAAAGTGTATAATTATATGCATGTGCCTGGAGTCCAGAATGTACATATAACACACTCACCTAGGCAGCATTCCAGCTCTTCCAGGATGCCCAATGCGTACATGCAAAAATTTACCGACACTCTACTAGAACAGCAAAACATCAAAATGAACATTTACACACTCATGCAAATCCTCATGCGAATTTTCTTACAAAAATCATGCAGCAATCAATGCTGTCCCTACAGCCAAGTTAAAAGCTGGGATCTTCGTTACAAGAATAAAGTCTCTTGCATAGTGACATACACCGCGTAGAGGTAGCCCAGTGTCGTATGTGTCCTAACTCTGGCCCTGTAACATGCATAGCACAAACATGCACGCATTCAGCGCATCAAAACCTATCTAGGGAATAGGAGCACATATCCTTAAAGGGCACTATGGCGAAAAATTTTAAAATTTAAAATATGTGCAAACATATACAAATAAGAAGTACATTTTTTCCAGAGTAAATTGAGCCATACATTACTTTTCTCCTACGTTGCTGTCACTTACAGTAGGTAGTAGAAATCTGACAGAAGTGACAGGTTTTGGACTAGTCCATCTCTACGTAGGGGATTCTCAGGGATTTATTTATTTTCAAAAGCACTTAGTGAACGGCAGTTGCTCCATACAACTGCCAAAAAACTGTGTAGCGAGCAGGGAGGCTGGCTAGCATCATAGTTTAAATCATTTTCAGGGAATATCTTTATTAAGAATAAAGGCCATGCTGAGAATCCCCTATGAAGAGATGGACTAGTCCAAACCCTGTTACTTCTGTCAGATTTCTACTACCTACTGTAAGTGACAGCAACATAGGAGAAAAGTAATTTTTGGCTCATTTTACTGTGGAAAAAAATGTACTTCTATGTTTGCACATATTTTACAAATTTTCGCCATAGTGCCCCTTTAACGTCCTCCCTGGGACAGATAGTGCATCTAACTAATCTTGCAAGGGAGCTGCTAGTACCTGCATATGTACCATGCGAACACACCTTCAAGCTGTGTGTTAAGATAACTAAGAGGGGAAGAGGGAGAGCAAAAGATAACATCCTAGCCACAAAAGGATCAAATACAATTTAAAAAACACAAAATCCAGGCTCCTCACCTTGAGCTAGGACATTTAAACACTTGTAGATTTAATGGGGAGGTGCTGGAAGGGGTGTGGCAAGCAAAACAGCAAAACATCAAAATGAACTTCCGCACACTCATGCAAATCCTCATGCGAATCCACTTACAAAAATCATGCAGCAATCAATGCTGTCACTACAGCTAAGTTAAAAGCTGGGATCTTTGTTACAAGAATAAGTATCTTGCGTAGTCACATTCACTGCGTAGAGGTAGCCCAGTGTCGTAACTCTGGCCCTGTAACATGCATAGTACAAACATGCACGCATTCAGAGCATCAAAACCTATCTAGGGAATAGGAACACATATCCTTAACGTCCTCCCTGGGACAGATAGTGCATCTAACTAATCCTGCAAGGGAGCTGCTAGTACCTGCATATGTATCATGTGAACACACCAGCAAGCTGTGTGTTAAGATAACTAATAGGGGAAGAGGGAGAGCACTAGATAAGATCCTAGCCACAAAGGATCAAATACAATTTAAAAAACACAAAATCCAGGCTCCTCACCTAAATCTACAAGTGTTTAAATATCCTAGCTCAAGGCGAGGAGCCTGGATTTTGTGTTTGTTAACCACATAAGGACCACAGTCTTTTTGCCCCTTAAGGACCAGAGCCTTTTTTTCCATTCAGACCACTGCAGCTTTCACGATTTATTGCTCGGTCATACAACCTACCACCTAAATCAATTTTCTATCCTTTTCTTGTCACTAATACAGCTTTTTTTGGTGCTATTTGATTGCTGCTGCGATTTTTAGTTTTTATTATATTCATCAAAAAAGACATGAATTTTGTCAAAAAAAATGATTTTTTTAACTTTCTGTGAAAAAATTTGTCAAATAAAGTAAAATTTCTGTATACATTTTTGTCCAAATTTATTGTGCTAAATGTCTTTGATTAAACAAAAAACCATTAAGTGTATATTTATTGGTTTGGGTAAAAGTTATAGCGTTTACAAACTATGGTACAAAAAGTGAATTTTCCCATTTTGAAGCATCTTTGACTTTTCTGAGCACCTGCCATGTTTCATGAGGTGCTAGAATTCCAGAATAGTATAAATACCCCCCAAATGACCCAATTTTGGAAAGAAGACTTCCCAAAGTATTCACTGAGAGGCATGGTGAGTTCATAGAAGATTTTATTTTTTGTCACAAGTTAGTGGAAAATGACACTTTGTGAAAAAAAAAAAAGTTTCCAATTCTGCTAACTTGCGACAAAAAAAAAAAAAAAAATCTGCCACGGACTCACCATGCTCCTCTCTGAATACCTTGAAGTGTCTACTTTCCAAAATGGGGTCATTTGTGGGGTGTGTTTACTGTCCTGGCATTTTGGGGGGTGCCTAATTGTACGCACCCTAACTGTGCTAAGGGGCCCAAAGGCCAATGAGCACCTTCAGGCTTTACAGGGGTGCTTACAATTAGGCACCCCCACACACACACACACTTGCCAGGACAGTTAACAAACCCCACAAATGACCCCATTTTGGAAAGAATGCCTTACATGCTAAAGTATTCCATGAGGGCCATGGTGAGTTCATAGAAAATTTTATTTTTTGTCACAAGTTAGCGGAAAATGACATTTTGTGAAAAAAAACAAAACAACAATTTCTGCTAACTTGTGACAAAAAATAAAATCTTCTATGAACTCACCATGCACCTCACGGAATACTTTGGGGTGTCCTCTTTCCAAAATGGCATCATTCGTGGGGTCTGTCCTGGCATTTTAGGGTCTCTGCAATCATTACATGCATGGCAAGTATTAGGAGTTTCTGCTATACTCCTTATATTGGGCATACGGGTAATGCACTCTGGGCTGAAAGGAAAAATGACCGTCAAACAATCAATCAATGTGGATGAAAAAATATCTGCCCAAAAAAATTTGAATAAAAAAGAGGGGAAGGCGTCTGCCAGGACATAGGAGCTGCCACCCAAAAACGTCCACCCACTCAGCTCGTATGCCCTGGCAAACCCGACTTATCCATTCACACCGATCAATGTGGATGAACAAATCATTGCCAGAGTTCTTTTTTGATACAAAGTGCTTGCCAAAGCATAGGAACTCCAACACCGCCCCTCAGCTCATATGCCTTGGCAAACGTATATTTTTTACTGCGGAGGAGAAATCTCGACCTGCAGAGCTGCATGCACCAATTTTGTGTAACCTGACAGACATGCAATGCTTCTGTCAGGATGCACTATCAGCTGCAGCAGCTGGTTGGTCAGTCGTTCGGTCCACCTGGAAGGGTAATGGATGGAAAGAAAAAAAAAAAAACAACAAAACAAAACAAAACACAAAAAAAAACAAGCAAGCAGCAAAGCAATAACTTCATTAACATTTATAAACTTCTTCAAACAAATCCTTTGTGAACCAAACATTAACTTTTTTGCTCACCTGTTTTGTTTTTTTTAACTTACCTTCCGAGGACAAACCTCTCCTCCCCCATGGGACAATGTGCGAAGTGCAAATCGCACAGAATTGTGGCGAAGTACATTATGCATTTTGTCCCAAGTGAAAGGAGAGGTTTCTGGCAGCCCTGTGTATTAGGGTCTCTCGAAACCAGATGTTTGGTTTCACACTGCATATTGGCATATCCGGTGGGTCGAGCCCGCCGCACCGTATCGCCAAAAACAGACCTTCAGAGAATACCACAAGAGTAGCATTCGGCCTAGTAATGAACTGCGTCGCCATAGACTAACATGACTTCCGGGCCGGCCTAAATTGCCGCAGAAGCCACGCAGTAACGTAGGCATGCACTAGCGTTAAGTCAAGCACTTCCGGTGTAGGGGAGGACCGCAAAGTGTGACTTTCGCTAGGCAAAACAGCAGTGTGAAATAGCATTGAGAGACAATTGTGTGCCTACTACTGTGTCTGGAGTTCCCTACTCTCTAATAGTGTACCTGCTCGTGGTACCTCTCAAAACACTCCCCTAGGCGTAGGCCAGGCTGGTCCGGACAGGTGGGACAGTAAACAGTGGTGTCACGCCTTATTCCAGCCCTGCTGCAGACACGACAACGTTTTCTTCGGATGTGGTGACCTGGGGTACTCGGAATTGGATAGGCGTAATGCCTTCCATGCACCCGGCTAGTTGCATGTGGGGGTTGGGCCACGGCACCTCCTGGATACAGGAGTTCCATAACGATCTGTTTCTGAAATTGAAGAAACGATCTAGTTCTTCCAGCCTTACTGTAGAGAACAAAGCTGTTGTAAATTGCCAATTGAATGAGGTAAAAAGACACTTTTTTATACCAGCGTCTTGTTTTCCGGGAAATTAAATAGGGTGCTAACCTCTGGTCATTGAAGTCCACCCTTCCCATGTTAGTATTATAGTCGTGGACGACAAGGGGTTTTTCAGTGACCTCAGTTCGCCGTTGAATTTCGACTGTCGTGTCTGCGTGAATGGTGGACAGAAAGTAAACGTCCCTCTTGTCCTTCCATTTCACCGCGAGCAGGTCGTCAGCACACAAGGCGGCCCTCTGCCCCCATTCAAGTCTGGTGGTAATGAGCCATTGGGGGAAGCCCCGGCGACTAGGCCGCACGGTGCCACAGCATCGGATTCTTTCTATTTTTAAGTGCTGAAAGAGGGCCACACTTGTGTAATAATTGTCCACATAAAGATGGTACCCCTTCTGGAACAAGGGTGACACTAAGTCCCACACAACCTTTCCACAGCTCCCCAGGTAGTCAGGGCATCCGACCGGCTCCAATTTTGAGTCTTTTCCCTCATAGACCCTAAAATAAGATGTATAGCCTGTGGCCCTTTCACAGAGCTTATACAGTTTCACCCCATACCTGGCGCGCTTGCTTGGCATGTACTGTTTGATGCGAAGGCGCCCGGTAAAATGTATGAGGGACTCGTCTACGCAGATGTCCTGTTCAGGGGTATAAGCATCTGCAAATCTGGATGACAGGTGGTCTATGAGGGGCCGAATTTTGTGGAGCCGGTCATAAGCAGGGTGGTCATGACAGACGTTGATGACAGGTTTCGTTGCTATTGAAGTGCAGGAAGCGCAGGATGTTCTGTTCTCAAATTGTGTCCTGGACATGGCAGCAGAGTACAAGGGAACGTGATATGCTGGGTCCGTAGATCAATAAGACCACAACACATTCTGTTTTGATAGTCCCATGTGAAGGAGAAGGTCCAAGAAAATTTTAATTTGGGAAACTTGGACTGGTTTCCACTGAAAAGGCTGGGCGAGGAAGTTATTCGGATTGGCGGTTATATATTGTGTGGCCTTACGGTTGGTCTCTGCCACGACTAAGTCTAAGAGATCCTGGGTGATGAACAGATAGAAAAAGTCTAGGACCGATCCTAGATTATCTGTCTCCACCTGGACTCCAGACTGGGTGGTGAAAGTACGGGTGCGGCGGAATCAGGGGAATGCCAATCAGGATTTGCCAGCACCTCTGGTAAACTAGGGGTAGTATGGGCCTGTCTTCTTGGTGGCTGCGACTGGGATTTTACTGCACGTGCCACCGAACCAGTTTCAACTTCCATGCTGGTACTCGCCACTTCACCAGGGTATAAGGAAGTACTGGTGCTAAGTCCAGGAGATGCTGTGCTGCTGGTGCCTGCCTCACCATGAAATCTCAAACCAGCACTAGCACCACTCTGCTGCCCTTGAGGCTGATCCTGCGCCACCTGCGGGCCAACGACATGGGGTGTGGTACGCCTGGCTCTAGCCGGGACCTCAACCTTGTCATCGCTATCGGTCAGTGAGCCACTGCTCTCTACAGGTTCAAACTCTGACCCAGAAGATTCGTCGAATGAGGCGTCTCAATCGTCCTCATCCGACTGGGCCATGTACCTGTACGTCTCATCATCGGAATACCCCTTTCTTGCCATGTTGGATTGCTAAATTTAGGGAGTATTCCTCTGAGACTACCCAGAAAAAAAGAGCACCTACCTAGCAAAAGGGAATACTTGAAGAGCAGAAAGCTGTGGTCACTGAGTTTTGATTAAAAAAAAAAAAATCAAAACTGATCTTTACAGTGCCACAGCTATTGTACAGTGTTTTTGCAGTGATCAGCAAAAAAATTCTGTCACTGCGGAGGGGCGGGCTGAACGCAAGTGCAGGCGAACGATCAGGCCTGATCGGGCAAACACTGCGTTTTTTAGTGGATCCTAGTGACCCGAATATAGATCTGACCGCGATCAGTAATGATCACTTACAGATACTATATAGTACCAATGTTGATTAGCGACCGTGATGACGCTAATTAGTGACTGTGGTGCAGTGGGCTGAGCACTGACACTAACAAAAGGGCCTAGCTAACTGGCCTAACTGCTAACAATAGTGATACTAAAAAAGTGACAGTTTTCACTGATCACTGTTTTTAGATCACTAGGATAGTGACAGGGGGGTGATCTGTGGTGGGGGTGGGGGCTGGCGAGTGGGGAATCAGAAGCAATCAGAAAATCACAAGAAAACAAAGCCAATCAAAGCCAATCACAAGGTAATCAAAGCCAATCACAAGGTAATCGCAGGCCAATCACAGGGCACTCAAATCACGGGACAATCAAAGCCAATCACGGGACAATCAAAGCCAATCACGGGACAATCAAAGCCAATCACAGGCCACTGAGGGCTGGGGTGGGCGATCGGGGGGTCTGTGTGGGACAACAGCCATCAGGGG
The DNA here is from genome assembly GCF_040937935.1 of Hyperolius riggenbachi. Taxonomy (NCBI): domain Eukaryota; kingdom Metazoa; phylum Chordata; class Amphibia; order Anura; family Hyperoliidae; genus Hyperolius; species Hyperolius riggenbachi. The sequence goes on along the minus strand of NC_090646.1, from coordinate 237,410,878 downwards.
GGGGGGACAACTGACACTGCAGTGAGGGGCCCAGGGCTTCTGGGGGCCCTGCCCCCCCCAAGCACTGGAAGGGCCGCATGTGCTGGCTGGGGGCCTGTGGCTCACTAACCAGCACACCGCGTTCCAGCACTGCCAAAAGAGGCACACGAAAAGAGGGGGACAAAAGAGAATGGATAAAGAATAAGAACGGACCTACAAGTCCCTATCTCATTTGTTAACCGGAGACTACCTGTATTTTGCTAGTATTTGGCTCCACCCACAACATGCCATGGCCACGTCCACTTTTTGCCGCATCATGCTGTCCATGCCACTTTCTTCAGTTTCGGAGTCGTGCACATTTTTTTGCCGCAGCGCACTTCGTGCACGGGGGGTGGGGTGGATAGTGGCCGGGCACAACCAGTGGGTGGGCCTAGGGAGGGGGGCCTCAGGCCTGATGATGTGTGAGGGGCCCCAAAATTTCTGATGGCGGCCCTGGCTGGTGTTTACTCACTGGGCTGCCGTCCTCTCTGATGGTCGCACTACAAAGTGACCATCAGAGGAGACATAAACAAAGTGTATTATAAACTTTCTATTGGCACGATCGCACTGTTTGAAACCCGCCGGCACTGCTAATTGGCCGGCGGGTTATCAACCAGGTGGGCAGAGCAAGTTGCCGGCGGCAGATCGCGTCATGCATGACGCGATCGCCGCATAGCCACGCCTGTCGCCGCCGATGGGCGTATTGCAGTCATTTGGGCCCGGGATTTGCCGCCGCCCATAGGCTTACGGCGGTCGGCAAGTGGTTAAATTGTATTTGATTTGATTGTAAAACTTGCATTTCAATGGGGGCTTATGACTAGGCATGGGCTTGAATTCGGAATTCAAATGAAGTCTAATTACTTCAGGTGTGACCAGGGGATGGGGGTTAACTTACCCAGAAGTCTTCGAGACATCTGCGTTCCTCATAGGCGTTATGAAAGCTGCGTTCCACCACTCACTACCGTGCTTCCTCCTTCCGGCTTGAAAGAGGAAGCACCAAGTGCTTCCAAGTACCTTATTGCTTACATACATCAGAATATTGGCAAGAAAAAAAGTACTGTATATATATATATATATAGGATATATTTTTGATAGCAAATGCATCCAGATGCATTTAAGTCCTGTGTGTTTATTAGTGTTATGTTAGGCAGAATTTCAGGACACATCTACTTGACAGTCACTTCTCTAGGATGAACATTTTGCTGGAAAGGAATAATGTAGAGTGAATGCTTATCTTTTTATGGGATGTGTATCTGATTGTGGTTTGGCTCACACTAGGTCTGCTGTTGGACCATATTCCAGAGTGGGCAGCAGCATACCAGCATAACTGCAGTACAGTTTTGTTTCCTATGGGCTCATTAATGGATACAATAATAAGCGTGTAGTGGTAGTGTTGCTAGATCCATGGATATGGCACATTTCCACACTGCAGGAAGTGGGGGTATGCTTAATGGATCTCCCAAGTGGGTACAGCCCAGGGGCTATGGCACCTGTTCCGGCGTTGTATGAACTCTACAGCTCTCTTTCGTGTTAAACTTATCTAAAATTAGATGTTAAAAAAAAACCCTAAACCTAGATGCAATATAAAGATACATATCACAATATTTTTCTCTCTATTTTCTATTCTGCTCTGTGTGAGCTACGATGTCAGCATAACATAGTAAAAAGGTACACTATGGACACTGTAACATAATTTTACAAGCTTGTTTTAAAGTTGGTAATGCTGGTAATGATCACATATACATGCACTTTGAATGATATTAAGTATTACCAACAGGTTCCTTTGCCCTACTTACACCTCTTTGTCTATGCTGGCCAAATTTTTCTGTATCTCTCCCTGTGCTTAAGAGGTCCAATCTAAAACTTGCGCTGGGGCCCACAGGTCCTTAGTTCAGGCTCTTTAAAGGGAAGGTTCAAGCAAAATTAAAAAAATGAGTTTCACTTACTTGGGGCTTCTACCAGCCCCATGCAGCCATCCTGTGCCCTCGTAGTCACTCACTGCTGCTCCAGTCCCCCGCTGGCAGCTTGCCGACCTCAGAGGTCGGCGGGCCGCATTGCGTACATTTTTACGCATTCCCGCTAGTGCAAGAACATTAACACATACATTTTTACGCATTACTGGTTCAATGCGTACATTAAACCAGTAATGCGTAAAAATGTATGTGTTAATGTTCCTGCACTAGCGGGAATGCGTAAAAATGTACGCAATGCGGCCTGCCGACCTCCGAGGTCGGCAAGCTGCCAGCGGGGGACTGGAGCAGCAGTGAGTGACTACGAGGGCACAGGATGGCTGCATGGGGTTGGTAGAAGCCCCAGGTAAGTGAAACTCATTTTTTAATTTTGCTTGAACCTTCCCTTTAAAGACATTCTTTGACTGGTTAGAACACTTTCTTCAGAGATTTTTTTCAAATTGCTGGGGGATCTTGCTGGCAAACATAGCAGCTGGAGTGGACCGCACATTGATTGTAAGCAATCCATTACTTTCTTGCATATTAGACACAATTGTCCTGAAGAAGGTAAAATGGGCACCCTGTTAAAAATGGCGTGGCCATATGTGGCAACTCTAAAAGCAGCAATAAATGGTCATTTGGGTGCCAGAGGTTTATAGCTACTATTTGACGTTTATAACTACTCATATCCACTATTTAGCTTTTACAGTATATAGCCACTAATTGCGGCTTTTAACATTCCTACCTGTGGCTGAAAAAATATTGGGAGCTAAGGTTAGGAGCCAGGGGTCTTTAGTGTTATTGGGTGTGTGTGGGGGTCCTTAGGGGTCAAGGTTAGGCACCACCAGGGAGGGGGGTTAAGTTTAGGCACCACCAGGATGGTCTTAGCTTAAGGCATCAGAAGGGGAAGGGTTCTGTGTGAGAAAATGGTTATTCCATAGTAAAATATTGGTAAAGATAACCGATATTTTACTATTGCAACTAAGTAGTAAAAGATCAGTATTTACATGTACGCCATATGCCCACCCACTCTCAATACCCCTGAGGATGGCAGAGACTGAAATTGGCAGAAATTGTTCCGGATGAGAGCGGGCAATCATTGTCATTGCATAATATACCACTTGTTGTGGAGATTTTAACAGCAGGGTCCTAATTACGTTATATAAAGTGGAAAAGACACTGCAATAATTCAATACAGGTTGCTTACCTTCTTAAACTGTCACTTTAACCACTTCCCGACCGCCCACTACACAGGGGCGGCGGGGAAGTGGAGCCCTGCAGGACGGCCTCACCCACAGAGGCGGCAGTCCATTTAAGGGCATGGGCGGAGCGATCGCATCATCCGTGACGCGATCCTCCGCCCGGGATCGAAGCACGGGCATTTTGTCTCCGCTCGCCGGCCACTTAGCAGAGCCGGCGAGCGGAGGAATCCGCATGATCAGCCAATCCCTGAGTATAAGGCACTTTGTTAGGTAAACAAAGTGCCTTATACGTGCTTCCTCCTCGCCTCGTGGTCTCATTGTTGCAGAGACCACCAGCGAGGAGGAACCACTTGTAAGTGACATAGCTACACTGTGTTTTTTGCCCTCAGCCTCCCTGATCACCCACCCCAGCCTTCCTACCCCCCCTGATCACCCCAGCAGACCCCTGCCCATCACCCTTGCACCCCTGTAAAACCCCCACCCCCCCCACCTGCCACTAACTAGCGACGCTGCCCCTTAGTTTAGGTCCCTAACTGCCTCCTAGTCACCCCTGATCCCCCCCCCCTACCTTTAGATCACCCCCACACCCCATCCCAGACTACCCCCCTGTATACTGTATACATCTGTATACAGCTACATTACCCTCTGATCCCCCTCTGATCCCCCTCTGATCACCTGTCTATCACCTGTCCATCAGCCCTCAGCACCCCCACCCATCAGAGCAGACCCTAACTGCCCCGCGGGGGTAACCGATCACCTGCCCAGGCCCTCGATTGCCCTCGTACCCCCCTTCTGATTACATCCCCTGCTGTTTGTTTACATCTGTCCTCCCCAGCAATCACTAACTGATCTTTGATCAGTAACCCCCTGTGTCTGCCTCTCATCAGATCAGGACTCAGTCTGCCCCGTGCAGGCTCCTGATCAACCCCCCACCCCCTCAAATCGCCCTCAGACCCCCCCCCCTAATCACCGTCCAAGTGCATTGTATTTGACTGTGCTGCGCTTGTATTCGATTGTGCTGCGCTTGTATTCAATTGTGGTGTAATTGTATTTGATTGTCCCGTGATCGGCTTCGATTGCCCCGTGATTGTTTGATTGCCTGAGACCCCACTTCCCGCCACACCCAACCCCACCCTCCCCCCCACCACACCCAACCCCACCCCCCACCCCCCCACCACCTCCAACCACCACCTTCCGAGTGCATCAGATTTGCTTGTGCTGTGATTGGAGTCGATTGTGCTGTAATTGTATTTGATTGTCCCGTGATCGACTTCGATTGCCCCGTGATTGTTTGATTGCCTGAGACCCCACTTCCCGCCACACCCAATCCCACCCTCCCCCATCACCTTCCGAGTGCATCAGATTTGATTGGGCTGTGATTGGAGTCGATTGTGCTGTAATTGTATTTGATTGTCCCGTGATCGGCTTCGATTGCCCCGTGATTGTTTGATTGCCTGAGACCCCACTTCCCGCCACACCCAATCCCACCCTCCCCCCATCACCTTCCGAGTGCATCAGATCTGCTTGTGCTGTGATTGGAGTCGATTGTGCTGTAATTGGATTTGATTGTCCCGTGATTGTTTGATTGCCTCTGAGACCCCACTTCCCACCAACCCCAATACCTCTCAAATACTCCCTTTTTGCTAGGTAGGTGCTCTTTTTTTCTGGGTAGTCTCGGAGGAAAACCCCATAAATTTAGCAATCCAAAATGGCAAGAAGGGGGCTTTCCGATGACGAGGTATACAGGTACATGGACCAGTCGGATGAGTTCTTTTGGGAAGAATCATCCGTCGAATCTTCCGGGTCCGATTTTGAACCTGTAGAAAGCAGTGGTTCCCTGACCGATACTGATGACGAGGCTATGGTCCCGGCTAGAGCCAGGCGTACCAGACCCCAAGTCGTTAGACCGCAGGTGGCGCAGGATCCGCCTCAAGGGCAGCAGGGTGGTGCTAGCGCTGTTGATAGTTTTCTTGATGAGGCAGGCACCAGCAGCGCAGCATCTCCTGGACTTAGTGCCAGTGCTTCCGTAGACCCTGACGAAGTGGTGAGCCTCAGCATGGAAGTTGAAACTAGTACGGTGGCAAGTGCAGTAGTACCCCCGTCGCAGCCACCAAGAAGAAGACGGGCCCGTAGTACCCATAGACTCCCAGAGGTGCTGGCACAACCAGATTGGCAATCCCCTGATTCCGCCGCACCCGTAGTGCACCCTTTCACCGCCCAGTCTGGAGTCCAGGTGGCGACAGCTCATCTAGGAACGGCCCTAGACTTTTTGCAGCTGTTCATCACCCAGGTTCTCTTGGACTTAATTGTGGTTGAGACCAACCGTAAAGCCACACAATTCATCACCGAGCACCCGGAGAGCATGTATGCCCAGCCTTTCGGGTGGAAACCAGTCCAAGTTTCCGACATTAAAATCTTTTTGGCCCTTATCCTTCACTTGGGACTAATGAAACAGAATGTACTGCGGTCGTATTGGTCTACGAACCCAGTAAATCATGTTCCCTTGTACCCTGCTGCCATGTCCAGGACACGATTTGAGTCCATCCTGCGCTTCCTGCACTTCAACGACGACAAAACCTGTCATGAAAAGGGCCACCCTGCTTATGACCGGCTCCACAAAATTCGGCCCCTCATAGACCACCTGTCATCAACATTTGCAGATGCTTATATCCCTGAACAGAACATCTGCGTAGACGAGTCCCTCTTACGCTTTACCGGGCGCCTTGGCATCAAACAGTACATCCCAAGCAAGCGCGCCCGGTATGGGGTGAAACTGTATAAGCTCTGTGAAAGGGCCACAGGCTATACATGTCGTTTTAGGGTCTATGAGGGAAAAGACTCAAAATTGGAGCTGGTCGGATGCCCTGACTACCTGGGGAGCAGTGGAAAGGTTGTGTGGGACTTGGTGTCACCCTTGTTCCAGAAGGGGTACCATCTTTTTGTGGACAATTATTACACAAGTGTGGCCCTCTTTCAGCACTTAAAGTTAGAAGGAATCCGATGCTGTGGCACTGCGCGGCCTAGTCGCCAGGGCTTCCCCCAACGGCTCGTTACCACCAGACTTTTACGGGGGCAGAGGGTCGCCTTGCGTACTGAAGACCTGCTCGCGGTGAAATGGAGGGACAAGAGGGACGTTTACTTTCTGTCCACCATTCACACAGACACGACAGTCCAAATTCAACGGGCAACTGCGGTCATTGAAAAGCCCCTTGTCGTCCACGAATATAATGTCAACATGGGAGGGGTGGACTTCAATGACCAGAGGTTAGCGCCCTATTTAGTTACCCGGAAAACAAGACGCTGGTATAAGAAAGTGTCTTTTTATCTGATTCAATTGGCAGTTTACAACAGCTTTGTTCTCTACAGTAAGGCTGGGAGAACTGGATCTTTCCTCCAATTTCAGGAAGAGATCATTATGGACATCCTGTATCCAGGAGGTGCCAGGCCCCCCCCCCCCCCAGATGCAACTAGCCGACTGCATGGAAGGCATTACGCCTATCAGCTTCCGTGTGCCCCAGGTCAACGCATCCGAAGAAAACGTTGCCGTGTCTGCAGCAGGGCTGGAACAAGGAGTGACACCGTTTATTATTGTCCCCGCTGTCCTGACCAGCCTGGTCTATGCGTAGGGCCGTGTTTTGAGAGGTACCACGAGCAGGTACACTATTAGAACCTAGGGAACTCCAGACACAGGAGTAGGCACACACTCAGTGGTCTTTCGCACATTGTCGCAGGGAGAGGAGAGGTAAGCTTGAAGACCAAACGGGTAAGCATAAAAATGGGAAGAAGGATCGGTTTCCATGCTTGATATTGCTGATCTGTCCTGGGTTGGCGATATAAGACGGCATGTTTGAATTTCCCTTGAGTGTGGACACCCCCGGTTTATATGTGATTTGGGCCTATGATGATGCTTTAATGCCACACAGAGTCATCTCTATTGGCAGGCATATTGCTGTATCCTACAGGCATAATGCTGTATACTAAAGTTCTGAGGCCCAGTCACATAAGTTGGTGGCTCACCCTGAGTGCAGGGTGGCACGGGGTGTCTCTCTCCTGAGGTTATCACTGCCATTGATGTGGAGCAAGGTATGTTTGCCGTTCATTTTTCCTTTCAGCCCAGAGTGCATTACTTGTATACCCAATATAAGGAGTATAGCAGAAACTCCTAATACTGGCCATACATGTAATGATTGCAGAGACCCTAAAATGCCAGGACAGACTCCACAAATGACCCCATTTTGGAAAGAGGACACCCTAAAGTATTATGTGAGGTGCACGGTGAGTTCATAAAAGATTTTAGTTTTTGTCACAAGTTAGCAGAATTTTTTTTTTTATTTTTTTTTAACAAAGTGTCATTTTCCGTTAACTTGTGACAAAAAATAAAATTTTCAATGACCTCACCATTCCCCTCATGGAATACCTTGTTGTGTATTCTTTCCAAAATGGAGTCATTTGTGGGGTTTGTTAACTGTCCTGGCAAGTGGGCGGGGTGCTAAATTTTGAGCACCCCTGTAAAGCCTAAAGGTACTCATTGGACTCTGGACCCCTTAGCGCAGTTAGGGTGCAAAAAGGTGCCACACATATGGTATCGCCGTACTCGGGAGAAGTAGTACAATGTGTTTTGGGGTGTATTTTTACATATACCCATGCTGGGTGGGAGAAATACCTCTGTAAATGACAATCTTTTGATTTTTTTACACACAATTGTCCATTTACAGAGTTATTTCTCCCACCCAGCATGGGTATGTGTAAAAATACACCCCAAAACACATTGTACTACTTCTCCCGAGTACGGCGATACCACATGTGTGGCACTTTTTTGCACCCTAACTGCGCTAAAGGGCCCAAAGTCCAATGAGTACCTTTAGGATTTCACAGGTCATTTTGCGGAATTTGATTTCCAGACTCCTCCTCACGGTTTAGGGCCCCTAAAATGCCAGGGCAGTATAGGAACCCCACAAATGACCCCATTTTAGAAAGAAGACACCCCAAGGTATTCCGTTAGGAGTATGGTGAGTTCATAGAAGATTTTATTTTTTGTCAAAAGTTAGCGGAAAATTGATTTGTATTGTTTTTTTCACAAAGTGTCATTTTCCGCTAACTTGTGACAAAAAATAAAATCTTCTATGAACTCACCATACTCCTAACGGAATACCTTGGGGTGTCTTCTTTCTAAAATGGGGTCATTTGTAAGGTTCCTATACTGCCCTGGCATTTTAGGGGCCCTAAACCGTGAGGAGTAGTCTGGAAATCAAATTCCGCAAAATGACCTGTGAAAGCCTAAAGGTGCTCATTGGACTTTGGGCCCTTTAGCGCAGTTAGGGTGCAAAAAAGTGCCACACATGTGGTATTGCCGTACTCGGGAGAAGTAGTACAATGTGTTTTGGGGTGTATTTTTACACATACCCATGCTGGGTGGGAGAAATACCTCTGCAAATGACAATCTTTTGATTTTTTTTACACACAATTGTCCATTTACAGAGATATTTCTCCCACCCAGCATGGGTATGTGTAAAAATTCACCCCAAAACACATTGTACTACTTCTCCCGAGTACGGTGATACCACATGTGTGGCACTTTTTTGCACCCTAACTGCGCTAAAGGGCCCAAAGTCCAATGAGCACCTTTAGGCTTTCACAGGTCATTTTGCGGAATTTGATTTCCAGACTACTCCTCACGGTTTAGGGCCCCTAAAATGCCAGGGCAGTATAGGAACCCCACAAATGACCCCATTTTAGAAAGAAGACACCCCAAGGTATTCCGTTAGGAGTATGGTGAGTTCATAGAAGATTTTATTTTTTGTCAAAAGTTAGTGGAAAATGACACTTTGTGAAAAAAACAATAAAAATCAATTTTCCGCTAACTTTTGACAAAAAATAAAACTCTGTAAATGGACAATTGTGTGTAAAAAAAATTAACAAATTGTCATTTACAGAGATATTTCTCCCACCCAGCATGGGTATGTGTAAAAATACACCCCAAAACACATTATACTACTTCTCCTGAGTACGGCAATACCACATGTGTGGCACTTTTTTGCAGCCTAACTGCGCTAAGGGGTCCAAAGTCCAATGAGCACCTTTAGGCTTTACAGGGGTGCTTACAATTTAGCACCCCCCAAAATGTCAGGACAGTAAACACACCCCACAAATGACCCCATTTTGGAAAGTAGACCCTTCAAGGTATTCAGAGAGGGGCATGGTGAGTCCGTGGCAGATTTCATTTTTTTTGGTGCAAGTTAGAAGAAATGGAAACTTTTTTTTTTTTTTTTTTCGTGTCACAAAGTGTCATTTTCCGCTTACTTGTGACAAAAATTAATATCTTCTATGAACTCACTATGCCTCTCAGTGAATACTTTGGGATGTCTTCTTTCCAAAATGGGGTCATTTGGGGGGTATTTATACTATCCTGGAATTCTAGCCCCTCATGAAACATGACAGGGGGTCAGAAAAGTCAGAGATGCTTGAAAATGGGAAAATTCACTTTTTGCACCATAGTTTGTAAACGCTATAACTTTTACCCAAACCAATAAATATACGCTGAATGGGGGGTTTTTTTATCAAAAACATGTTTGTCCACATTTTTCGCGCTGCATGTATACAGAAATTTTACTTTATTTGAAAACTGTCAGCACAGAAAGTTAAAAAAATCATTTTTTTGCCAAAATTCATGTCTTTTTTGCTGAATATAATAAAAAGTAAAAATCGCAGGAGCAATTAAATAGCACCAAAAGAAAGCTTTATTAGTGACAAGAAAAGGAGCCAAAATTCATTTAGGTGGTAGGTTGTATGAGCGAGCAATAAACCGTGAAAGCTGCAGTGGTCTGAATGGAAAAAAAGTGGCCAGTCCTTAAGGGGTAGAAAGCCCTAGGTCCTCAAGTGGTTAAACATTAGATGGAGCATCCCCGGCCATAGAGCAAAGATATGCGTTACGAAAAGGAAGAAGTTGCATAGGGCTTCACATCCAATAGAAAAATGTCTTTATTGAGCCACTTGATTAAATCATAGAAAGCATATTAAAAAGTTGCACACGTATCTGGCACAGGCACTGGCATCATAAGGAGGTGGGAGAGTCAAAGTCGGTTAACGTTTCACCCAGCTAGGGCTTTCCCAAGACCATCCTTGTGAGGCCCTAAGTTTGTCACCACGTTCAACTGTATAGCAGGGAAGATTAAAGCTATTATTGATAACAGAAAGGATATAATACAACCAGATCCAATACTTAAACGCTACCTTAAAAAAAAACCTGACGGTTTGGTATAGAAATGCTAGATTAAAAAAAAAAAAGATATCGGTTCCAGTAATATTGGTTTACGATGTGCCGATAGTTTTCCTAACCTGAGAGGTAACTGTAGATGTGGCAGTTCAAAAACCATAGAGCTACTACAGTTAGGGGCTTTGACAATGGAGATGTAAAGGTACAGCAATATATAAAATGTTCCTCAAATTATATGATTTATCTTTTAACCTGCAGGTGTCCAAAAGCCTACGTGGGTCAACTACTAGGACAGCCCGAAAAAGACTTGGTGATATAGCATCATTCTCAACTGATTCACTGAAAGTGACAGGCTTGGAAGTAATTTCTGTCAAATAATCTTCCGGGCAGGGGTATAACTAGACATCACAATGTTAAGAAATATTATGAATAATGGGGAAATTAAAACTTTGATCCGGTTGCGTGAGGAATATGGGCAATTTCCATTTGATTTTTGGAGATATACTCAATTAACCACTTGAGGACCCTGGGCTTTAACCCCCTTAAGGACCAGGCACTTTTTTTCCATTCAGACCACTGTAGCTTTCACGGTTTATTGCTTGCTCATACAACCAACCACCTAAATGAATTTTGGCTCTTTTTCTTGTCACTAATAAAGCTTTCTTTTGGTGCTATTTGATTGCTGCTGCGATTTTTACTTTTTATTATATTCATCAAAAAAGACATGAATTTTGGCAAAAAAATGATTTTTTTAACTTTCTGTGCTGACATTTTTCAAATAAAGTAAAATTTCTGTATACATGCAGCGCGAAAAATGTGGACAAACATGTTTTTGATGAAAAAAAACCCATTCAGCCTATATTTATTGGTTTGGGTAAAAGTTATAGCATTTACAAACTATGGTGCAAAAATTGAATTTTCCCATTTTCAAGCATCTATGACTTTTCTGACCCCCTGTCATGTTTCATGAGGTGCTAGAATTCCAGGATAGTATAAATACCCCCCAAATTACCCCATTTTGGAAAGAAGACATCCCAAAGTATTCACTGAGAGGCATAGTGAGTTCATAGAAGATATTATTTTTTGTCACAAGTAAGCGGAAAATGACACTTTGTGACAAAAAAAAAAAAGTTTCCATTTCTTCTAAGTTGCGACAAAAAAAAATGAAATCTGCCACGGACTCACCATGCCCCTCTCTGAATACCTTGAAGTGTCTACTTTCCAAAATGGGGTCATTTGTGGGGTGTGTTTACTGTCCTGGCATTTTGGGGGGTGCCTAATTGTAAGCACCCCTGTAAAGCCTAAAGGTGTTCATTGGACTTTGGACCCCTTAGCGCAGTTAGGCTGCAAAAAAGTGCCACACATGTGGTATTGTCGTACTCAGGAGAAGTAGTACAATGTGTTTTGAGGTGTATTTTTACACATACCCATGCTGGGTGGGAGAAATATCTCTGTAAATGACAATTGTTTGATTTTTTTTTACACACAATTGTCCGTTTACAGAGAGATTTCTCCCACCCAGCATGGGTATGTGTAAAAATACACCCCAAAACACATTGTACTACTTCTCCCGAGTACGACGATACCACATGTGTGGCACTTTTTTGCACCCTAACTGTGCTAAGGGGCCCAAAGTCCAATGAGTACCTTTAGGATTTCACAGGTCATTTTTGTTTCAAGACTACTCCTCACGGTTTAGGGCCCCTAAAATGCCAGGGCAGTATAGGAACCCCACTAATGACCCCATTTTAGAAAGAAGACACCCCAAGGTATTCCGTTAGGAGTATGGTGAGTTCATAGAAGATTTTATTTTTTTCACAAGTTAGCGGAAATTGATTTTAATTGGCTTTTTTTTCACAAAGTGTCATTTTCCGCTAACTTGTGACAAAAAATAAAATCTTCTATGAACTCACCATACTCCTAATGGAATACCTTTGGGTGTCTTCTTTCTAGAATGGGGTCATTTGTGGGGTTCCTATACTGCCCTGGCATTTTAGGGGCCCTAAACCGTGAGGAGTAGTCTTGAAACCAACAATGTCGCAAAATGACCTGTGAAATCCTAAAGGTACTCATTGGACTTTGGGCCCCTTAGCACACTTAGGGTGTAAAAAAGTGCCACACATGTGGTACCGCCGTACTCAGGAGAAGTAGTATAATGTGTTTTGTGGTGTATTTTTACACATACGCATGCTGGGTGGGAGAAATATCTCTGTAAATGACAATCTTTTGATTTTTTTTACACACAATTGTACATTTACAGAGAGATTTCTCCCACCCAGCATGGGTATGTGTAAAAATACACCCCAAAACACATTATACTACTTCTCCTGAGTACGGCAATACCACATGTGTGACACTTTTTTGCAGCCTAGGTGCGCTAAGGGGCCCAACGTCCTATTCACAGGTCCTTTTGAGGCATTTGTTTTGTAGACTACTCCTCACGGTTTAGGGCCCCTAAAATGCCAGGGCAGTATAGGAACCCCACAAGTGACCCCATTTTAGAAAGAAGACACCCCAAGGTATTCCATTAGGAGTATGGTGAGTTCATAGAAGATTTTATTTTTTGTCACAAGTTAGTGAAAAATGACACTTTGTGAAAAAGAACAATAAAAATCAATTTCCGCTAACTTTTGACAAAAAATAAAATCTTCTATGAACTCGTCATACACCTAACAGAATACCTTGGGGTGTCTTTTTTTCTAAAATGGGGTCACTTGTGGGGTTCCTATACTGCCCTGGCATTTTACGGGCCCAAAACCGTGAGTAGTCTGGAAACCAAATGTCAAAATGACTGTTCAGGGGTATAAGCATCTGAAAATTTTGATGACAGGTGGTCTATGAGGGGGCGAATTTTGTGGAACCGGTCATAAGCAGGGTGGCCTTTTAGATGACAGGTTGTATTTGGCCTGATCTGATGGATAGGAGTGCTAGGGGGTGACAGGAGGTGATTGATGGGTGTCTCAGGGGGTGGTTAAAGGGGAAAATAGATGCAATCAATGCACTGGGGAGGTGATCGGAAGGGGGTCTGAGGGGGATCTGAGGGTTTGGCCGAGTGATCAGGAGCCCACACGGGGCAAATTAGGGCCTGATCTGATGGGTAGGTGTGCTAGGGTGTGACAGGAGGTGATTGATGGGTGTCGCAAGGTGTGATTAGAGGGGGGAATAGATGCAAGCAATGCACTGGCGAGGTGATCAGGGCTGGGGTCTGAGGGCGTTCTGAGGGTATGGGCGGGTGATTGAGTGCCCTAGGGGCAGATAGGGGTCTAATCTGATGGGTAGCAGTGACAGGGGGTGATTGATGGGTAATTAGTGGGTGTTTAGAGGAGAGAATAGATGTAAACAATGGATTTGGGAGGTGATCTGATGTCGGATCTGCGGGCGATCTATTGGTGTGGGTGGGTGATCAGATTGCCCGCAAGGGGCAGGTTAGGGGCTGATTGATGGGTGGCAGTGACAGGGGGTGATTGATGGGTGGCAGTGACAGGGGGTGATTGATGGGTGATTGACAGGTGATCAGTGGGTTATTACAGGGAAGGACAGATGTAAATAATGCCCTGGCGAATTGATAAGGGGGGGTCTGAGGGCAATCTGAGCGTGTAGGCGGGTGATTGGGTGCCCGCAAGGGGCAGATTAGGGTCTGATCTGATGGGTAACAGTGACAGGTGGTGATAGGGGGTGATTGATGGGTAATTAGTGGGTGTTTAGAGGAGAGAATAGATGTAAACACTGCGCTTGTGTGGTGATCTGATGTCGGATCTGCGGGTGATCTATTGTTGTGGGTGGGTGATCAGATTGCCCGCAAGGGGCAGGTTAGGGGCTGATTGATGGGTGGCAGTGACAGGGGGTGATTGATGGGTGATGGACAGGTGATTGACAGGTGATCAGGGGGGATAGATGCATACAGTACACAGGGGGGGGGGTCTGGGGAGAATCTGAGGGGTGGGGGGGTGATCAGGAGGGGGCAGGGGGCAGGGGGGGGGTAAAAAAAATAGCGTTGACAGATAGTGACAGGGAGTGATTGATGGGTGATTAGGGGGGTGATTGGGTGCAAACAGGGGTCTGGGGGGTGGGCAGGGGGGGGGTGGTCTGAGGGGTGCTGTGGGCGATCTGGGGCAGGGGGGGGGGGAGAAATCAGTGTGCTTGGGTGCGACATAGGGTGGCTGCAGCCTGCCCTGGTGGTCCCTCGGACACTGGGACCACCAGGGCAGGAGGCAGCCTGTATAATACACTTTATAAACATTACAAAGTGTATTATACACTTTGTATGCGGCGATCGTCGGGTTAACATCCCGCCGGCGCTTCCGTATGGCCCGGCGGGATGTTGCGGCGGGTGAGCGGAGACAGGCACCGGCAGGGGATCGCGTCACGGATGACGCGATCACTCCGCCCATGCCCTTACACAGACCGGCGCCTCTGTGGGTGAGCTGGTCCTTGTGGGCTCAACTTCCCGGCCGCCCCTGTGCGTTAGGCGGTCGGGAAGTGGTTAAAACATTTTTTGCCAGAGAAGGGGAGAAATCTTTCCATTTGTAATGAATTATCAGAATTTGAGAAATTGTTTATGAAGGAGGCTCCTCCCATTCATCTGATATCATTTTTATATAAAAAGTTGAATAAAATGAGAGAGGGAGGATTTCCTAAATATTTGAGTAGATGGGAGGAGGACGCTGGCATCTCTTTAGAAGACGGGTTGAAAAGGAAGATATGTATTTTGGCTCATGCTACATCAGTTAGCTCTAGAATTAAGGAAATTAATTTTAAATTATTGACAAGATGGTATATAGAACACCGGATAGGTTGGCCACAATGTTTCAGGGGGTGAGTGATAGATGTTGGAGGGCGTGTGGAGCAAAGGGGTCTTTAATGCATTTTGTGTGGGAGTGTCCAGTAATATTGGGTTTTTGGAAGGGTGTGTTGGACTGTATTAAGGAATTATGGGAAGATTGTGGCGATTGGGACCCAGTAAAGGTATTGCTGCACGGAACATCTATGTCTATTGGTAAATATAAGAGATATTGTGTTCCTCAGCTCCTGATTGTGGCTAAAAGTTTAATCCCAGTTAAGTGGAGATGCCAGGGTTCTCCAACCCTGAAAGAATGGGTCAAGAGGGTTAATACGGTGAAGAGCATGGAGAATCAGATTGCCTTGCAGCAGGATAGATTAGAAGCATTTAATGTTAAATGGGGAAAATTGAGATAATTCCAAGATACTAAGGAGTATGAAGATATGGTAGAGATGTAGGGGAGGGAGTCTCCTGTAATTATAATTATAACAATAATTTGTGTAATTTTTTTAGTACTTTGGATGGTAATTGGTGGGGGGATCTTTGAAGAAGAAATCCTAATGATATTGAATTTTGAGTGTTGATTGGAAGATTGAGGAATACAGTGGGTGGTTTTTCTTTTTTTTTTTTTTTTAATATGTATTCTATAATTTTGAAAATAGAAGAGAATATGATGATACATTGTATTGGAATTGATATGAAAGATGGAAATATTCTTACTTCTTCAATAAATTATATGAAAAAAAGTAACTAGACTTCACTGAGCCCCCTGCAAAACTTTGGATTGGGCCCCCCTCGACACTTTGGATGGGGCCCCCCCATCCCTACCTCCCTCGCTTTCTGCACAGGAAAACTGAGGACCAATGTGTTTTCCCCATGCAGATAAAAACACTTCGACTTAAGAGAAACGGCAGGCAATCTATGCTACCTCCAGATCTACCTACCCGGGGCTTCCTCCAGCACCTTGCAGCCGACAAGTCCCTCTTTGCAGCTCTGCTCCCAGTACACACATACACACACAGCCGTATTATTTTACTACAGGAGAGCACATGCTATATGGAGGAACAATGGCACACTGAACATAAGATATAGTATTCACTGTACCTTTGGCAAAACATTCAGAATGTCACTGATTGATACTGTTATTACAGGATCTTGGACTCAGTCTGAGACAACAAGCTCTCAATGAGGCAGAGACAGTCAGACATCAATCTTACCCACTCCATTGTGTTGTAAAAGTAATCAGACACCATAAGGTCACTAGCCTGTGTGTGATAAGAATATAGGAATCTCTTCTGAGTGATTGCTGAAAAGGGACAGTCTACAACTTTTTTTTTCAAACTGTAACTCCTTTGTTTGTAAGGTTGTACATGAAGTCATCAGAACTTTGCAGCAGTGAGAGACAGATGTTTTTTACGAACCCTCGGGAGCAGGGACAGTGTACAAATTCCAAAGTGTGTATGAGTCCTTTTCTGTGTGCTGGACACATGCAGTCAATATAACAATGGTGCGAGAGCAGAATACGTTTTTTCTCTCCATGCCCTTAGCTGTCAGTCTATCAAACTTTTCCCCCCACGAGCCCTCCTGTTGCTTTTGGGCCTCCCCTGCGGAGGCATCCCTTGCAGGGTCTATTGTTACGCCCCTGCTTCCAGGCTACGTTATAAACCTATTCATAAAAGGGAACTTTTTTTTATTTTTAAGCTAAATGCTTTTTCATCCTATTGGATAAAGGAAGATATTGAAATTAGCTTGTATCTTTACAGAGATATCATTACTAAGTTCAATTCCCTGTTCAAAATAATGGTGTTTGAGTTTAAAGCGGACTTAGGCTCAGAACTTCCTCTCTATTCTAAAAGCTAAGAAACAACATACTAATCTTTAAAGAAAAACATTTTTCTTACAGCTGAAACAAATCAATCCTGCAATAAATGTGCAGTGAGTCTACTTCCTGCTTTCATGTAAGCAGACATATTGTTAATATCCTGTGTTTACCAATTAAATGCTCTGCTGTGGCAGCCAGCTGACTCAGCTATTACAACTTGTGATTAGTCATAGATGAGGGGGAATCAGAGAACCTAAACTCTCCGAATACATACAATGTGCATTTCTTTAGGTTTTCCTTCTGTCCTGTGCAAGAGTTCAGGTCCACTTTCCCTAGTTAATTCTGGGTTTCTTACCGTCTAACTGTTAGGTACAGTATGTTTATTATTCTGGCTGATGTGTCAGAGGTTTTCTGCTTTGATGATTTAGGTTGTATTATTCTAGTGTGCGTGTGTGTGATAGAGATACATAGATATATAGATATATAGATAGATAGATAGATAGATAGATAGATAGATAGATAGATAGATAGATACACAGGCTTGTCTGTACATTTAAAACCAATTTAAAAAAAACTGTACTGAAAAAAATGCATAACTTGATCATTTGATATCTACAAAATTATAGCTGGCTTTTATTATTTGGTTTATTGAACTTGTATAGCACTATAGGTTATGCTATTTTTCTTAAACAAAAGTTTTATTTTTACATCCAGAAGAGCTCATATCACAGTTCTGGTAAACAAGGTTTTAGAAATACATAGAGAATAAAACAGGCTGTGCTTCCAGCCATAATAAATGAGTTTTCAGACTTCCAACTTTATAAATATGCCCAAATGTGCATTAAGTCAAGATGTAGACTGTGGAAGCAGCTTCTGTCACTCCTCTATTCCCCAGTCTCCGGCTGTTGTAACAGTTCTTCCTCCCTTCCAGATGAACACAGTTAGTGTAATCTGCGAAGACATTCTGTTTATTTTCAACAGGTTTTACCCAGAGCAGACTGCACAGTCTACAGAGGACACCATTAGAGTTTCAGCTCATTTTAAACTCAGGGAAAGTACAGGAGGTTTACTCTATATTTTGGACATTTAAATGTACAAAAAAATATCACTGCCATACTTTGCTGAACAACATACATAAACAACAACAACAAACAACATTTGTAAAGCGCTTTTCTCCATTAGGACTCAAAGCGCATAAGCATGACCAATAATTGGTTGATTGGTAAATCTTGGTACACAGGAAGAATTTTATAAGTCCGGAAGTGCCAGGCTAAACAGGTGGCTTTCCAGTCCTGATTTGAATAACTCCAGGGAAGGGCTGTCTTTACTGGGTATGGTAGGAAGTTCCAAAGAGTAGGGGCAGCATGACAGAAAGCTCTGTCTCCATAGGTTTCAAGGTGCACTCTGGAAGTGACCAGGTTTATGGAACCTGCTAATCTAAGGTTCTGAGAGGTGTGGTGCAGCTTCAGCGAGTCCTTCATGTATCCAGGGCCCAAATTGTGCAGTGATTTGAATGTCAGCAGTGCAATCTTGAAGAGTATTCTCCATTTTACTGGTAGGCAGTGCAGTGAGCGAATGATCGGTGTTATGTGACAGTGGCACAGCTCGTTTGTTAGTAATCTGGCAGCAGCATTCTGCACTAATTGCAGGCAGAGCAGGTCCTTGTTTGGGAGGCCTGCATAAAGGGCATTGCAGTAGTCCAGCCGTGATGTGATGAAAGCGTGAACTAGGGTTGGAAGATCCTCTGGGGGAATCAGATGTATGCAATGTTCTTCAGGTGAAAGTAGGAAGATGATTATATTTATACGGGTTGCTAATAATTAAGATTGAAGTGAGTGAGGGTTACTTTTTTCCCCCTATGAAAGCATCAGCATTTTTCAGCTGCTTATTCTCTTTTTTATTGTTTAGATTTTTTTTATTTAACTAGTGCATTAAAACACAAAGGTAGACAAATCCTAGCAACAGAAATGGAGTATTGTATGGAAAAAAAAAACAGTTTAAAAACAGTGAAAACTGTGTACCAAAATAATCAGAAAAAAAATCTTTATGATGGGACTGGCAAATTTTTTGGTCCAGTTCCTTCCATTTCTGAAGCCTTTCTGTAGGTGTCCCTTTACATACAGAAGCTGATAATTCAGTATGGAAGAACCTTGGGGACGAACTATCAGTTTTGAAAGCTAAAATATCTGATAAATTATTAAACACATAATAAAAATATCCCTAAATGCATAAACTCTTTGCAGTCACTCAAAATCACAACAAAGCCACTTTGTTTCCCCACGTCCTGGTGGTACATCATGCAGTGATATCACTGCTAGCTTTTTAATTTTACTGACATGTATGTTTTGTTTTTATTGGACAGTTTAGTAAGTGGTGTCAGCATGTCCACCAAGTATATTTCTCCTTTATACAGCAGCTACAGGAGGGAGGATTTCAAATGCTGTCCTGTTTATGCAAAATCTGATTGGGCAGACTTCTCTCTGATGAATCACATATTGCTGGGTTCAATCCCCATGGGACACCGTTCTTTCTAATTACTCTATCAGTTGAACGTGTATGTTTCTAGCTGTCTCAGACACTTAGGGGGCCAAAGAAACAACAACCTTAAAATAGTACATACAGACTTACAAAACTGTTAATAGATGTACATTTCAGATTTTCTGCAGAAAAATAAAGCAACAGATCGGATTTACTGTTCAGATGAGTGCAGCCATAGAGTCAGTGCATGTGGTTGGTTTTGGCACAAGCTGTAACATATGAGTGCCAGTACCGAAAAATTACATCTTACAATTAAGATTATGGAAGAGGAATATTACATAGGCTTAATGGTTAGCGTTAGGTGTTATCGTAAAAGGTTTACTCTTAGGGGATAGGGCAGAAGGCAGGAAGATTTAACTTGGCAGAACGTGATACTTTTCTTTCCTTTTGGATTTCAATAGATTTTCTAGATCATTAATATATTAATGATTATTAAAGAAATATACAAAGTAATGTGTATGTGTATGTCTGATTTTCATGAACATTTTAGAAAAAATATTGATCATAAAGTAATAAGCAAAAAAATCAGTACCATGAGTTTAATTGAATAAAAGGAAAAAGTAAGGGAAAAAATATCAGCTATAAATATCTTCCTGTTCAACATTTTCTGGATAAAATATTATATCTACGCTGCATGGAATGATTTGCCTCCTGTGAAGTCGCAGCTCTCAGCTAGAGATGGGCCGAACGGTTCGCCGGCGAACGGTTCCACGCGAACTTCGGTGGTTCGCGTTCGCGTCCCGCTGGCAAACCTTTGCGGAAGTTCGGTTCGCCCCATAATGCACCTTGAGGGTCAACTTTGACCCTCTACATCACAGTCAGCAGGCCCAGTGTAGCCAATTAGGCTACACTAGCCCCTGGAGCCCCACCCCCCCTTATATAAGGCAGGCAGCGGCGGCCATTACGGTCACTCGTGTGCTGCCTGCGTTAGTGAGAGTAGGGCGAGCTGCTGCAGACTGTCTCTCAGGGAAAGATTAGTTAGGCTTAACTTGTTCCTGGCTGGCTGCATACCTGTTCTGTGAACCCACCACTGCATACCTGTACTGTGAACCCACCACTGCATACCTGTTCAGTGAACCTGCCACTGCATACCTGTTCTGTGAACCCATCACTGCATACCTGTTCAGTGAACCTGCCACTGCATACCTGTGCTGTGAACCCATCACTGCATACCTGTTCAGTGAACCTGCCACTGCATACCTGTGCTGTGAACCCACCACTGCATACCTGTTCTGTGAACCCATCACTGCATACCTGTTCAGTGAACCTGCCACTGCATACCTGTGCTGTGAACCCATCACTGCATACCTGTTCAGTGAACCCACCACTGCATACCTGTTCTGTGAACCCATCACTGCATACCTGTTCAGTGAACCTGCCACTGCATACCTGTGCTGTGAACCCATCACTGCATACCTGTTCTGTGAACCTGCCACTGCATACCTGTGCTGTGAACCCACCACTGCATACCTGTTCTGTGAACCCATCACTGCATACCTGTTCAGTGAACCTGCCACTGCATACCTGTGCTGTGAACCCATCACTGCATACCTGTTCAGTGAACCTGCCACTGCATACCTGTGCTGTGAACCCATCACTGCATACCTGTTCAGTGAACCTGCCACTGCATACCTGTGCTGTGAACCCACCACTGCATACCTGTTCTGTGAACCCGCCACTGTATACCTGTTCTGTTCAGTGAACCCGCCACTGTATACCTGTTCAGTGAACCCGCTACTGCATACCTGTTGTGTTCAGTGAACCCGCCACTGTATACCTGTACTGTTCAGTGAACCCGCCACTGCATACCTGTTCAGTGAACCCGCCACTGCATACCTGTTGTGTTCAGTGAACCCGCCACTGTATACCTGTTCTGTTCAGTGAACCCGCCACTGTATACCTGTTCAGTGAACCCGCCACTGCATACCTGTTGTGTTCAGTGAACCCACCACTGTATACCTGTACTGTTCAGTGAACCCGCCACTGCATACCTGTTCAGTGAACCCGCCACTGCATACCTGTTGTGTTCAGTGAACCCGCCACTGTATACCTGTTGTGTTCAGTGAACCCGCCACTGTATACCTGTACTGTTCAGTGAACCCGCCACTGCATACCTGTTGTGTTCAGTGAACCCGCCACTGTATACCTGTACTGTTCAGTGAACCCGCCACTGCATACCTGTTGTGTTCAGTGAACCCGCCACTGCATACCTGTTGTGTCCAGTGAACCCGCCACTGCATACCTGCTGTGTTCAGTGAACCCGCCACTGTATACCTGTACTGTTCAGTGAACCCGCCACTGCATACCTGTTCAGTGAACCCGCCACTGCATACCTGTTGTGTTCAGTGAACCCGCCACTTTATACCTGTTCTGTTCAGTGAACCCGCCACTGTATACCTGTTCAGTGAACCCGCCACTGCATACCTGTTGTGTTCAGTGAACCCGCCACTGTATACCTGTACTGTTCAGTGAACCCGCCACTGCATACCTGTTCAGTGAACCCGCCACTGCATACCTGTTGTGTTCAGTGAACCCGCCACTGTATACCTGTTCTGTTCAGTGAACCCGCCACTGTATACCTGTTCAGTGAACCCACCACTGCATACCTGTTGTGTTCAGTGAACCCGCCACTGTATACCTGTACTGTTCAGTGAACCCGCCACTGCATACCTGTTGTGTTCAGTGAACCCGCCACTGCATACCTGTTGTGTGATCATTACCTTGCCGTGGTGAAGGGGCTTGCGTATCACAATGAAGCAATGACCGGCGCCTAGATGAGTGTCTCGGGGGGCACACAAAAGATAATAAGGTCGTTGCTTCATTGTGGTCAGACCAAATTTGATCAGCTGGACAGTCACTGTTCTGTCATTCAGCTACATCAGCCAGGTGACCATATGGGCTGTAAAGCCACCAAAACCTTCACTCTCGCCATGGTGCGCACCAGTCCAGCACAGCCATCACTACACAAACAGCTGTTTGCGGTGCGTTACAAGGTGAGTTTGGTGTGTCAGTGTGAAGCAGTACCTTAATTACACTACCTGATTGATGTATACACATGCAAGATGTTTTAAAGCACTTTAGGCCTGTCATTTAGCATTCAATGTGATTTCTGCCCTTAAAACGCTGCTTTGCGTCAAATCCAGACTTTTCCCTGGGACTTTTGGCATGTATCCTACTCCGCCATGCCCCCCTCCAGGTGTTAGACCCCTTGAAACATCTTTTCCATCAGTTTTGTGGCCAGCATAATTTTTTTTTTTTCAAAGTTCGCATCCCCATTGAAGTCTATTGCGGTTCGCGAACTTTAACGCGAACCGAACGTTACGCGAAAGTTCGCGAACCCGGTTCGCGAACCTAAAATCGGAGGTTCGGCCCATCTCTACTCTCAGCTCTGAGGTTCACCTACTCTCTAGAAGCTTTACTGTTTGTGTTCAGCAATGATTGTCACTATTGACAAACTGATTTGCCCCACCCCAAATCACCAATTCCTGCAAATGATCGTTAATCAGCAGGCGGTTAATGTTTAGTGATATCATAGCCTCAACTTCCCTCTCCCTAGTGAGCCTATCTAGCATTTTAGGGTAATTTTTCGCTCACACCTATTGTTCGGTATTACTTCAAAAGCACTATTAGAGCAACCACGAGCTGAAATGCAAGGCATTTAGTCCTTCAGAAATAGAATGTGCTGCACTCCCTAGCAGTGTGCCAAGTATGAGGATGCTGAGTCAAGGCAAGCCCTGCTTACAAAGCCTAATGCCACTCATTGAGTTGGACTTCAGGTCACATGACCCATTTTAAAACAGGATTTATGGCTGCAGAAGGTAACCACAAAAAGTGTTGGCATGAATATTTAGAAAGAAGCTTTAAATGAGGCACCACATTAACCTATAGAGGAGTAATTAAAATTATCCTGCATACCCAACTTCATGTTAAAGCAGACCTGAACTCAGAACTTCCTCTCTGCTCTACATGATAAGCAAAAGCATAATAACCTTTAAAGAAAAACATTTCCTTGCTACATCTGATGGGTATCCTGCCTACTTCCTGCATTCATGGAAGCAGACACAGGGTTAATAGTCTGTGTTTACAAAGTAGCTGCTCTGCAGAGATTCCTGTGCTGACACAGCTAAGAGATCAAATTACAGCTGTGATTAGTCACAGATGAGGGGGTATTCGACAGGCTAAACTCTCTAGAAACATACAGGGTGGATTTCTCTATGTTTTCCTTTTGTCCTGTGCTAGAGTTCAGGTCCACTTTAATTATCCTAGTTTCACAATCAGAAAAAAACCCTTCCATATTGCTTTATAACCCAGCCCTCCCAGCCTTGGTGGCAACTGGTCTCCTCGCAGTGCACTGTGGGAGATCAGGTGTTTCTGCATACTTCACAACACACAACAGAGATTCTGCAGTGAAGCATCTACCAGCAGTAAAGAGGTTGCCACCTGTGCTAAATGTAAGAATTCAAAGAGGGAGAGTAAAAATATTTTACAATTGTCAAACACTGACTAAATAATTGCTCAAGTAATATTGTAAAAAAAAAAAAAAGCAATTTTATTAAGTTATAACAGGATACATGTCTTTAGATACAGTGGGAAAAAAAGCTTACCCAGCTAATGGAACATAAATGGCTATGCCTATTTTAACACTTTTTTCTGCTTTGCATTACAGTATAATATTCTTCATAGAGGTTGATTTACTTTTAAGAGTTTAAGCGTTCATGCGTAAAATATTTTGTAAATTAATTACTTTGGCTTTTTGGACTTATATTATACGTCCAAGAGGCCGCATGTGCGCTCCCACTGCCGATCGCGTGCGTGCACGAGCGTTTCCGGCCCGTGGTTCTTTAGACAGGGAATCAGTGAATCGAGACATGGTGCCCAATCACTGATCCCTTTCCCCAGCAGAAAAAGTGACGGCTTCTCTCGAAAGCCTCGCTCTTTCTGCCTCCTACGTCCCCCCTATGTCCCTCTAAGTGTACATGTTACACTTAGAGTGATGTAATGTAAACAAACTCATCATTGCCATCTTGTGGCCAAATAGTAAAACTACATCTACATTAAAAAAATTAACACATTTACATTAAAAAATTACTATTTCCCCCAATTTTCCCAAAAATACCCAAATAAAATGTATAATTAAAAAAAACCAAAAAAACATTACAATTAAAAAAAAAAGTAAATATTTACCTAAGGGTCTAACTTTTTAAATATCCATGTAAAAAAATAAATATTTGTATTTTTTTTTATTATAAGCTTGTAAATAGTGATGGATGCAAAACGGAAAAAATGCACTTTTATTTCCAAATAAAATATTGTCGCCATACATTGCGATAGGGACAATTTAAATGGTGTAATACCCGGGACTATTAGGCAAATACAATACGTGGGTTTTAATTATGAAGGCATGTATTATTTTAAAACTATAATGGCCGAAAACGGAGAAATAATGCATTTTTTCTATTTTTTTCTTACCCTTCCTGTTAAAATGCATTTACAGTAAAGTAGCTCTTAGCAAAATGTACCCCCCAAAGAAAGCCTAATTGGTAGCTGAAAAAACAAGATATAGATCAGTTCATTGTGATAAGTAGTGATAAAGTTATAGGCGAATGAATGGGAGGTCAAAATTGCTTGGATGTATAAAGTGAAACACGACTGAGGGTTGAAGTGGTTAAAGAAGGAATAAGGTGTCTGATAATATTATATTAATTGTTGTGTGTAAATGCTATATGAAAGTCATAACTTGGCCGTGGTCAGACACCACACTTTTATAGCTGGAAGTGTCATTCACAATATATATATATATATATATATATATATATATATATATATATATATATATATATATATATATATATATATATATATATATATATATATATATATATATATATATATATAGCTGAGAAAACTATAAAACTATACATTAGCTAGTGTTTGGATGTCTGACATTTTATATTGGACAGGACATAATATTCTCAGCTTTGCAAATGAAAGATTTCTCATTAAAGTGATGTTGCATTCATTGTTCTCTGGTCAACAGTGTATATTAAAGCGGATCAGTTGGATGTAATTTAAGTAAATTAGTTTGCTGGTGAAATTTTAATAAAATGTATTAATTTTAATGTGACATTCTAAAAACTAATTGTGGTGGATTAATTATGCTTGACTTTCATAATGAAACCTTCAATTTGTTATAGCTAACATTTTATCACTGCATTCCACTTTATATTAACTTTGTTAGCGGTTTAAAATGGTAACATAAGTAAAACTGTTTATTTAGAAAAGCAATAACCATCAATACAGAGTACAAACTTGAAAGTAATGTTTTGGGTTACTGTATCCAAGTAAACTGTCACTGAGCTGATAAGAGAGTAAAATAAAATGATTGTTATTATGCTGGCTTGTCTTTTAGACTGAAAACAACCCAAGTGTTATTTGAAGACTAATGAAAATGTATGAGATGTTTGTGCACGTTACAGATGGAAAAGGCACAAACCAATTATGTGTAGGGAGATCTCCATAGTGAATAGAGTGGGATGCTGCAGAATTTACTTTCTTCTTGTACTGATTCTATACACTAGAGTAGAAATATAAAAAATGCTAAATATGAAAACACTTTCCAGTGATAAAAGTGTATTTTGGCCTTCACTATAATTTTAGGGAAAACATGGCTTTGAATCTGTCTCTGGATCTGAATCAATACATAGAGAACCCTGTATCCAAAAACGTGAACTAATTACCGCCCATTTAAGACTACGTTCACAATAGTGGCTTGTAATACGGCTTTCCGGACTGCAATGCACCACCTATAGCAAGTTTAGCAACGTTCACAGTGTGGTGGGTGCCACTATAATGGCATGCAGCATCCCAACACACTGCATACAGTGCTTTACCGTTACTGTATGCAACAATGTGTGGATACACTGTGGTGTGACTTTCCCATTCTGTTGTGTTCCTTCTGTTACAAGGAACACAATTCCCACTGTGGATGTAGACTTAAGGAAGAAATATTAAACCTGGCCTTGAGTTCTCAGTTGCCATGGCCAATCTGAGTCCTCTTTTAAATTGATAAATAGACCATGATTAATTAAATTTCAAGGTAACATCTGGTAAAAGGGACCTATGCTTGATGTGAAGCTTCTGGGCTAGTTACTAGGAAATATTATGTGACCTTTTAGTGAAACGGGGTATAGAGGGTTCCATCTTTACTCTATTTAAAAAAAAATAGAATATCCTGAAAAAGTCCCATTTATTTCAGTAACTCCGCTTCAAAGGTGAAACTAAAAATAAAATAGATTACATTCAAAATTAGAAATTTCAAAGCCTTTGTTATAATTTTGATGAGTTACAGCTTATGAGAACCCCAAAATCAAAATCTCAGACCAGTAGAATATTGTGAAAATGTTCAATATTCTAGGCTCAAAGTGTGAGACTGTAATCAGCTAATTCATCCAAAACCCCTGCAAAGGGTTCCAATGTCATATATTAGTTTCACCTTTTAACCACTTAACGACCGCCCCCAGCCGATGGGCGGCGGCAAAGACCGGTCCCAAACGACCGCAATACGCCCATCGGCGGGGGCGGCTGCGGGAGTGGCTATGCGGCGATCGCGTCATTCGTGACGCGATCAGCCGCCGGGGACTGGCTCCGCCCCCCGTTCGCCGTAACCCGCCGGCCGTTCGGAAGCGCCGGCGGGTTACTGGCATCCGGATCGCCGCTGCAACAGTGTATAATAGGCTTTGTAATGTATACAAAGCCTATTATACTGGCTGCCTCCTGCCCTGGTGGTCCCAGTGTCCGAGGGACCACCAGGGCAGGCTGCAGCCACCCTAGTCTGCACCCAAGCACACTGATTTCCCCCCCCCTGCCCCCTGATCGCCCACAGCACCCCTCAGACCCCCCCCTGCCCACCCCCCAGACCACTGTTTGCACCCAGTCACCCCCCTAATCACCCATCAATCACTCCCTGTCACTATCTGTCAACGCTATTTTTTTTTTAAGTCCCTAATCTGCCCCCTACTCCCTCCTGATCACCCCCCCACCCCTCAGATTCTCCCCAGACCCCCCCCCAGACCCCCCCCCCCCCGTGTACTGTATGCATCTATCCCCCCTGATCACCTGTCAATCACCTGTCAATCACCTGTCAATCACCCGTCAATCACCCCCTGTCACTGCCACCCATCAATCAGCCCCTGATCTGCCCCTTGCGGGCAATCTGATCACCCCCCCACACCAATAGATCGCCCGCAGATCCGACATCAGATCACCTCCCAAATCCATTGTTTACATCTATTCTCTCCTCTAAACACCCACTAATTACCCATCAATCACCCCCTATCACCACCTGTCACTGTTACCCATCAGATTAGACCCTAATCTGCCCCTTGCGGGCACCCAATCACCTGCCCACACGCTCAGATTGCCCTCAGACCCCCCCCCCTTATCAATTCGCCCGTGCAATATTTACATCTGTTCTCCCCTGTAATAACCCACTGATTACCTGTCAATCACCCATCAATCACCCCCTGTCACTGCCACCCATCAATCACCCCCTGTCACTGCCACCCATCAATCAGCCCCTAACCTGCCCCTTGCGGGCAATCTGATCACCCACCCACACCAATAGATCGCCCGCAGATCCGACATCAGATCACCTCCCAAATCCATTGTTTACATCTATTCTCTCCTCTAAACACCCACTAATTACCCATCAATCACCCCCTATCACCACCTGTCACTGTTACCCATCAGATTAGACCCTAATCTGCCCCTTGCGGGCACCCAATCACCTGCCCACACGCTCAGATTGCCCTCAGACCCCCCCCCCTTATCAATTCGCCCGTGCAATATTTACATCTGTTCTCCCCTGTAATAACCCACTGATTACCTGTCAA
The DNA here is from genome assembly GCF_040937935.1 of Hyperolius riggenbachi. Lineage (NCBI taxonomy): Eukaryota > Metazoa > Chordata > Amphibia > Anura > Hyperoliidae > Hyperolius > Hyperolius riggenbachi. The sequence goes on along the minus strand of NC_090646.1, from coordinate 237,382,465 downwards.
TCACCCATCAATCACCCCCTGTCACTGCCACCCATCAATCACCCCCTGTCACTGCCACCCATCAATCAGCCCCTAACCTGCCCCTTGCGGGCAATCTGATCACCCACCCACACCAATAGATCGCCCGCAGATCCGACATCAGATCACCTCCCAAATCCATTGTTTACATCTATTCTCTCCTCTAAACACCCACTAATTACCCATCAATCACCCCCTATCACCACCTGTCACTGTTACCCATCAGATTAGACCCTAATCTGCCCCTTGCGGGCACCCAATCACCCGCCCACACCTCAGAACGCCCTCAGACCCCAGCCCTGATCACCTCGCCAGTGCATTGCTTGCATCTATTTCCCCCCTCTAATCACACCTTGAGACACCCATCAATCACCTCCTGTCACCCCCTAGCACACCTACCCATCAGATCAGGCCCTAATTTGCCCCGTGTGGGCTCCTGATCACTCGGCCAAACCCTCAGATCCCCCTCAGACCCCCTTCCGATCACCTCCCCAGTGCATTGATTGCATCTATTTTCCCCTCTAACCGCCCCCTGAGACACCCATCAATCACCTCCTGTCACCCCCCTAGCACTCCTATCCATCAGATCAGGCCCAATACATCCTGTCATCTAAGAGGCCACCCTGCTTATGACCGATTCCACAAAATTTGCCCCCTCATAGACCACCTGTCATCAAAATTTGCAGATGCTTATACCCCTGAACAGTCATTTTGAGAAATTTGGTTTCCAGACTACTCACAGTTTTGGGCCCGTAAAATGCCAGGGCAGTATAGGAACCCCACAAGTGACCCCATTTTAGAAAGAAGACACCCCAAGGTATTCTGTTAGGTGTATGATGAGTTCATAGAATATTTTATTTTTTGTCAAAAGTTAGCGGAAATTGGATTGTTATTGTTTTTTTCACAAAGTGTCATTTTTCACTAACTTGTGAGAAAAAATAAAATCTTCTATGAACTCACCATACCCCTAACGGAATACCTTGGGGTGTCTTCTTTCTAAAATGGGGTCACTTGTGGGGTTCCTATACTGCCCTGGCATTTTAGGGGCCCTAAACCGTGAGGAGTAGTCTAGAAAACAAATGCCTCAAAATGACCTGTGAATAGGACGTTGGGCCCCTTAGCGCACCTAGGCTGCAAAAAAGTGTCACACATGTGGTATCGCCATACTCAGGAGAAGTAGTATAATGTGTTTTGTGGTGTATTTTTACACATACCCATGCTGGGTGGGAGAAATCTCTCTGTAAATGGACAATTGTGTGTAAAACAAATAAAAAAATGTGTCATTTACAGAGATATTTCTCCCACCCAGCATGGTTATATGTAAAAATACACCACAAAACACATTATACTACTTCTTCTGAGTACGGCGATACCACATGTGTGACACTTTTTTGCAGCCTAACTGTGCTAAGGGGCCCAAAGTCCAATGAGTACCTTTAGGATTTCACAGGTCATTTTGAGACATTTGGGTTCAAGACTACTCCTCACGGTTTAGGGCCCCTAAAATGCCAGGGCAGTATAGGAACCCCACAAGTGACCCCATTTTAGAAAGAAGACACCCCAAGGTATTCTTTTAGGTGTATGATGAGTTCATAGAAGATTTTATTTTTTGTCACAAGTTAGCGGAAATTGATATGTATTGTTTTTTTTTTCACAAAGTGTCATTTTCCGCTAACTTGTGACAAAAAAAAAATCTTCTATGAACTCACCATACTCCTAACAGAATACCTTGGGGTGTCTTCTTTCTAAAATGGGGTCACTTGTGGGGTTCCTATACTGCCCTGGCATTTTAGGGGCCCTAAACCGTGAGGAGTAGTCTAGAATCCAAATGCCTCAAAATGACCTGTGAATAGGACGTTAGGCCCCTTAGCGCACCTAGGTTGCAAAAAAGTGTCACACATGTGGTATCGCCGTACTCAGAAGAAGTAGTATAATGTGTTTTGGGGTGTATTTTTATACATACCCATGCTGGGTGGGAGAAATCTCTCTGTAAATGGACAATTGTGTGTAAAAAAAATCAAATAATTGTCATTTACAGAGATATTTCTCCCACCCAGCATGGGTATGTGTAAAAATACACCCCAAAACACATTATACTACTTCTCCTGAGTACGGCGGTACCACATGTGTGGCACTTTTTTGCACCCTAAGTGCGCTAAGGGGCCCAAAGTCCAATGAGTACCTTTAGGATTTCACAGGTCATTTTGCCACATTTGGTTTCAAGACTACTCCTCACGGTTTAGGGCCCCTAAAATGCCAGGGCAGTATAGGAACCCCACAAATGACTCCATTTTAGAAAGAAGACACCCCAAGGTATTCCGTTAGGAGAATGGCGAGTTCATAGAAGATTTTATTTTTTGTCACAAGTTAGCGGAAAATGACACTTTGTGAAAAAAAACAATTAAAATCAATTTCCGCTAACTTGTGACAAAAAAAAAAAATCTTCTATGAACTCACCATACATCTAACGGAATACCTTGGGGTGTCTTCTTTCTAAAATGGGGTAATTTGTGGGGTTCCTATACTGTCCTGGCATTTTAGGGGCCCTAAACCGTGAGGAGTAGTCTTGAAACGAAATTTCTCAAAATGACCTGTGAAATCCTAAAGGTACTCATTGGACTTTGGGCCCCTTAGCGCAGTTAGGGTGCAAAAAAGTGCCACACATGTGGTATCGCCGTACTCAGGAGAAGTAGTATAATGTGTTTTGGGGTGTATTTTTCCACATACCCATGCTGAGTGGGAGAAATATCTCTATAAATAGACAATTGTGTGTAAAAAAAATAAAAAAATTGTCATTTACGGAGATATTTCTCCCACCCAGCATGTGTATGTGTAAAAATACACCCCAAAACACATTATACTACTTTTCCTGAGTACGGCAATACCACATGTGTGGCACTTTTTTGCGGCCTAACTGCGCTAAGGGGCCCAAAGTCCAATGAGCATCTTTAGGCTTTACAGGGGTGCTTACAATTAGGCACCCCCCAAATGCCAGGACAGTAAACACACCCCACAAATGACCCCATTCTGGAAAGTAGACACTTCAAGGTATTCAGAGAGGAGCATAGTGAGTCCGTGGCAGATTTCATTTTTTTTTGTCGCAAGTTAGAAGAAATGGAAACTTTTTTTTTTTTTTTTTTTTTGTCACAAACTGTCATTTTCCGCTAACTTGTGACAAAAAATAAAATCTTCTATGAACTCACCATGCCTCTCACTGAATACTTTGGGATGTCTTCTTTCCAAAATGGGGTCATTTGGGGGGTATTTGTACTATCCTGGAATTTTAGCCCCTCATGAAACATGACAGGTGCGCAGAAAAGTCAGAGATGCTTGAAAATGGGAAAATTCACTTTTGGCACCATAGTTTGTAAACGCTATAACTTTTACCCAATCCAATAAATATACACTGAATGTTTTTTTTTTTATCAAAGACATGTAGCAGAATAACTTTCGCGCTCAAATGTATAGGAAATTTTACTTTATTTGAAAAATGTCAGCACAGAAAGTTAAAAAAGTCATTTTTTTGACAAAATTCATGTCTTTTTTGATGAATATAATAAAAAGTAAAACTCGCAGCAGCAATCAAATAGCATCAAAAGAAAGCTGTATTAGTGACAAGAAAAGGAGGTAAAATTCATTTAGGTGGTAGGTTGTATGACCGAGCAATAAACCGTGAAAGCTGCAGTGGTCTGAATGGAGAAAAAGGCTCTGGTCCTTAAGGGGCGAAAAGACTGTGGTCCCGAAGTGGTTAAGCTGAATTACTGAAATAAATGGACTTTTGCACAATATTCTAATTTTTGAGTTTCACCTGTATTTCCATTCCGTTGAGTTTCCTGGCTCATGTATGCTGCTAATAATTTTCGTTACTGACCCAAAATCTGTATGCAGATCATGTGTCCTGACATGTGACTACACTGGCCACATTTCAGTTGTGTGATTCACTACTGAAGCCAAAGACATTAGCAGGAAAGCCAGGCCATTGGTATGGTTTAAAAGGAAAGGACAATGGCAGCCTCCATATTCCTCTTACCACAGGGTCACTTTAAGGAATGTGAGCCCTGTGTACAAAACCATTTTAAAGGAAACTTGCACTTCTAAAAAATGTACTGGCATCATAGCATTGGGAATAAATACTATATTGCTGGCAGCTCCACTGGCACCAGCAAATGTCTTCCAGTGGAAGGACCATGGTGATCCATTGTTTCTGGGTTCCTTTGCCCTAAGTCTAATATACAGAATCCTGCCAGAGAAAGGGTAATTCTATATTATAGTTCATAAGGTAATTATTATTTAGGGATCCTCTCTCCAGCTCCTGGAAAAAAGTTTTTCTACAGTGTGTGGATTTCCTAATATACAACCTCATTCATTAACGAATAGGAGCTGCCCACAACTATGACAGGGCATGTAGGATCACACTGAACTCCATAGAGGATTTTTATCTCTCTGTGCATTTTGAGGTATCTCTTTATTCCAGTAAATAGTCCAATTTCACAGGTAGATTAACCTTTTTTTTCTGATCTTGGTGATTGAATTTCCAGAGGTTTATTACAAAGTTTAAACTGCAGGCATATGTCATACCCAGGTGATTAGGAGTATAGTGATAATCTGATGCCAATCCGGGGCAGTGGAAACACCAAAAGGAAAGGGCAACTGCCTATAGACTGTCAGTTGTTGCAGGGCTCACAGCTGTTTTTGGCAGACTCTTGCATCAGAGTGAATGATTGATTGATGTGAGAGCTTGCTGGCATGGCAATTACACCATGGACCAAACTTTCACTCCCTTGTCTATTTCATGTTGCAACACCCATCATTGCATGGATTTCCAGGAATTTAATATTCCTCGCTGTTTAACCACTTAACATCTCAGTCGTTTTCAGCTTATGCATCCGAGCAATGTTCACCTCCCATTCATTAGCCTACAACTTTATCACTACTTATCACAATGAACTGATCTATATCTTGTTTTTTCCGCCACCAATTAGGCTTTCTTTGGGGGGTACATTTTGCTAAGAGCCACTTTACTGTAAATGCATTTTAACAGGAAGAATAAGAAAAAAAATGAAAAAATTCATTATTTGTCAGTTTTCGGCCATTATAGTTTTAAAATAATACATGCCTCCATAATTAAAACCCACGTATTGTTATTGCCCATTTGTCACGGTTATTTCACCATTTAAATTATGTCCCTATCACAATGTATCGCGACAATATTTTATTTGGAAATAAAAGAGCATTTTTTCCGTTTTGCATACATCACTATTTACAAGCTTATAAAAAAAAAAATAGAGAGAAATATTTCATCTTTACATAGATATTTAAAAAGTTTAGACCCTTAGGTAAATATTTGTGTTTTTTTTTATAGTAATCTTTTTTTTATTAAACATTTTATGTGGGCATTTTTGGGAGGGTGGGATATAAAAGTGTTTTATTTGGGGAAATATTGGTGTATTGTAATGTTTTTTGGCATTTACTTGTAGTTTTACTTTTTGGCCACAAGATGGCAATCTCGAGTTTGTTTACATGACATCCCTCTAAGCGTACAATGTACGCTTAGAGGGACACAGCTTCAGAAAGAGCGAAGCTTCCGAGAGAAGCTGTCGCTTTTTCAGCGGGGGAGAGGAATCAGTGATCGGGCTCCATAGCCCGATACATTGATTCCGTGGCTACCGACTCCGCGGCCGGGAGTAGCAGACTGTAGCAGTCTGCTGAAAACCCGCCCAGCGGGCGGTGCTGACGGACCTGTCGTTGGCTGCTGTAGTGCGTGTATACGCACCTTTAAGGCTCGTTCAGAAACAGCCTCATCAGTCCGCCGACAGACTGTACACACGCTGTACTGTCTGCTGAAAACCCGCCCAGCGGGAGGTGACGACGGACCAGTCGTTGGCTGCAGTAGTGCGTGTGAACGCACCCTGTCTGGAGGCTGCTCTTAAGTGCAATGAAATTTCCCTTCCTAGTTTACCAACAAGCTGCGTGAAATATACCCATTAGAGAAGATTACCTTCTCCCCTAATAACAGAGAAGATAACCAACAAAATCTGGTCCCCCTGGTCTATGTGACACCTTACCCACTAACCATATGGGATGTCTTATCACATCTAAGTAAACTTTGCCTTGCCTTTATCGATCTCACTGGTTCATATCCTTTAATTATTGTTTTTCTGTGGCATTCCTAGTGAGCTTTTTCTCCCTATGTATTTTGACTGTATACCTGTATGCTAATATTTCCTCTAATGTGTAATATGTAGCAGTGTTGTATTGTAACACTTGTTTCTCAAACTTTTGTTGAAAAAAGAAAAGAAGTGTAACAGTGGTGGTAGTGGTTAGGAAAATTGCAATTCCATGAAATTACTAGATGGTATCATTGCATCTTAGTATTGTGCTGCATGCATTTCTACAGACACTCAGTGGGTATGTGTACCCGTGGTTATGGTTCCTGAGTAGAGATTGCAAATTTCATGTTTATTTTCAGAGTTTTTTTTTTGCTTGTTGCAAAGTGGCATGTGACTTGGAAAAGAGCCAAACATGGGAGCTTCGGCTATTCAATTGCTTATTTCCAAGCTGTATGCAAATTGCAGCAAATTAGCATCGCATTACTGATCTCTATTCCCAAATAATTATTGCTCACCTGTACCGGATTACTCAAAATCGCATCAGCTAATGAAGCCCGTCAGCGCCTGTCTCCACAATCTAATAAAAGGACAAAAAGTAAAAGTCATTTTGCTTGCACAGCCATGGGTTCAATGTACCTATTCTCATTAAAACTCATATAGATTTACAATTTTTTCCGATTCATTTTACCTCAATGTTAAAATTCATAAAAAGACCACTAGCTGAAAAAATATATATTTGCCAAGTTATAATTAATATATTTGTGGATTTCATTGTGGAGTTCAGTGTTGATTCAAAATCAATCACAAGATCCCTAATGCTTATTTCTATACATGCAGCTTGTGCTAACTTACCCCTGGAGAATCACTTTGTGCCAATTTGATAGTTAATTGCTGTGATTATTTGTATCTGGCTAGTTAATGCCATACATCTCCTGACAGTAATTACCTAATTAACACATTCATTCAAACTTGCAAGAACAGCCCTTTTTAAGAATACCAACACTTGCTAAATTAATCCTTTTATAAATGACACACAATTAATTTATTCTTTAAAAACAACACTAATTCCTTGTCATTAAATCCTGTGCTTAAAAATAAATTTAGTCAGTAAACCTGTGTTTATTATATTTTCATTATTGCTATGGGGAGCTATTTTTTTTCCATGAAAACATAGTTTGGCTTCTCACAACAATGGCTATTTTAGTTTTTCTGTATAACACATTGCTACCAGTAGATGGCAGCAGATAATATGTTGCCCACCAACTTATGTTTATTATAGTTTAATTGTTGCTATGGAGAATTATTGTTTTTCTTGACAAATTCATAGTTTGGCTTCTTCTAACAACAATGGCTATTTTAGTTTTTTTTTTTTTTTTTTTTTTCTTTAACAATTATCTTAACTGCTGCCAGAAGCAATTACCCACTTAAGGACCACGGGCTTAAATGGAACCTAAACTGAGAGGGATATGGATGTTTCCCTTTAAACAATACCAGTTGCTTGGCAGTCCTGCTTATCTCTTTGGCTTCAGTAAATGGCTGAATCACACACCTGAAACAAGCATGCAGCTAATCCAGTCTGACTTCAGTCAGAGCACCTGATCTGCCTGCTTGTTGAGGGGCTGTGGCTAAAAGTATTAGTGACACAGGATCAGCAGGAGAGTCAGGCAACTGGTATTATTTTAAAAGGAAAAATCCATATCCTTCTCAGTTTAGGTTCCCTTTAAACCCCCTAGCGATCAGGCCATTACCTAATTAGGCCACTGCAGCTTTAAGGCCTCGCTGCAGGGCCGCACAACTCAGCACACAAGTGTTCCCCCCCCCCTTCTGCCCACCAACAGAGATGGGCTGTGATCGCTCCCAGCAGTGCTGCTCAACAGGATACCGGATATCCGAATAGACTCGGATATCCGACTTTTTTAGGCCTATCCGATCGGATCCGGATTCCGGATAGCTGGTCCAGTATCCGGATAGCTATCTGCGGATAGTTGGCTGGGCTATAATATAGTACGGATATCCGCGGATATCTGGACCAGTGAAACACTGCATGAGGTCCAGACGTCATGGGAGCCAATCAGAGGGCTCCCAGCAGAAGCACCAGAAACCAATCACAGAGGGAAACCCTGGCCAGCCCCACCTGACCTCATTAAGCCAATCAGAGGCCTCCCAGCCTAAACCCTGGCTCCCAATCACAGAAAGGAACACTGGCCAGCCCCCTTGGTATAATAAGGAGGGCTGCCATGATGAGACAGATCGTCCTGGCTTGCTGAATGCTTCCTGAGAGACATGCTCCTGCTCCATTGCTGGTGCCCTACAAAGGGCTGTACATAGTTATAAACCTAAGCTGTTCAGTGATTAGCCCCTTCACTATCACTACAGTATAGTTAAATCATTCATTTGCTTGATTGATGTCATAAATGTGACATTAAGAGTGTGTGCTGCAGTGCTGCTGCAGCTGCCTGCTATGTGATTGTGTGTGTGCCAGGTGCTGCCTGCCTGCCACGAGCAAACACGTGCAAAGTGCCACGTGCAAACACATGCACAGTGCAAACACGTGCAAAGTGCAAACACGTGCAAACTGCAAAAATGTGCAAACACGTGCAAACACGTGCAAAGTGCCACTTTGCACATGGCACTTTGAACGTGTTTGCACGTGTTTGCACTTTCCACATTTTTGCACTTTGCACGTGTTTGCACTTTGCACATTTTTGCATGTGTTTGCACATTTTTGCATGTGTTTGCACGTGTTTGCACTTTGCACATTTTTGCATGTGTTTGCACATTTTTGCATGTGTTTGCACATTTTTGCATGTGTTTGCACATGTTTGCATGTGTTTGCACGTGTTTGCACTTTGCACATTTTTGCATTTTTTTGCACATTTTTGCATGTTTGCATGTGTTTGCACATTTTTGCATGTGTTTGCACATTTTTGCATGTGTTTGCGCGTGTTTGCATGTGTTTGCACATTTTTGCATGTGTTTGCGCGTGTTTGCACATTTTTGCATGGGTTTGCACGTGTTTGCACTTTGCACATTTTTGCATGTGTTTGCACATTTTTGCATGTTTGCGCGTGTTTGCACATTTTTGCATGTGTTTGCACATTTTTGCATGTGTTTGCGCATGTTTGCACATTTTTGCATGTGTTTGCACGTGTTTGCACTTTGCACATTTTTGCATGTGTTTGCACATTTTTGCATGTGTTTGCGCGTTTGCACAATTTTGCATGTGTTTGCACTTTGCACATTTTTGCCCGTGTTTGCACATGTTGGCACTTGGCACTTTGCACATGGCACTTTGCCCTTGGCACTTTGCATTTGGCACTTGGCCCTTTGCACTTGGCCCTTTGAACTTGGCTCTTTGCATTAGGCACTTGGCCCTTTGCACTTGACACTTGGCCCTTTAAACTTGGCACTTTGTATTAGGCACTTGGCCCTTTGCACTTGACACTTGGCCCTTTAAACTTGGCACTTTGCATTAGGCACTTGGCCCTTTGCACTTGACACTTGGCCCTTTAAACTTGGCACTTTGCATTAGGCACTTGGCCCTTTGCACTTGACACTTGGCCCTTTAAACTTGGCACTTTGCATTAGGCACTTGGCCCTTTGCACTTGACACTTGGCCCTTTGCATTAGGCACTTGGCCCTTTGCACTTGACACTTGGCCCTTTAAACTTGGCACTTTGCATTAGGCACTTGGCCCTTTGCACTTGACACTTGGCCCTTTGAACTTGGCCCTTTGCATTTGGCACTTGGCCCTTTGCACTTGACACTTGGCCCTTTGCACTTGGCCCTTTGCACTTGACACTTGGCCCTTTGCACTTGGCCCTTTGCACTTGACACTTGGCCCTTTGCACTTGACACTTGGCCCTTTGAACTTGGCCCTTTGCACTTGACACTTTGCACTTGGCCCTTTGACAGCCTTTTTTGTGGGGGGGGGGGGGGGGGGGATTTTAAGTCCCCACATCATCAATTAGTGTTCCCCTTTGAAAAAGAATGATGCTACATGCCTAATTGACCCTTACAAACCTCTTTAAAGCAATTTAAAGGCCACTTCCGGTTTTCAATCCGGATATCCGAATCCGGTCGGATACTGGGGTCGGATATCCGAATCGGATTCGGATAGGAAAATTTTGAATTCGGATATCCGACCCGGATCGGATAGCGGGGTATCCGGATCCGAATCGGATTCGGATTTTGAAAAGGGGTATCCGAGCAGCACTAGCTCCCAGGATGTTTTTTTTTATATTTATTTTTACATTTTTTTTTATTTTCTTCTATACCCCCCTCCCTCCCCCCCGCCAGCCAATCAGTGCAATCTGCAGGCATAGGCTTCAGATCGCAGCGCTATACACAGTAAATAGACGCCGTCTAAACAGTCTCCTAGTGGGGGACTGATGATGGAGTGGAGCTCAGTAATTGAAGCGGAGATACGCGCGCATCTCCTGCAAGACCCCGCCCCAGGACTTGACACCAATTGGCGTTAGGTGGTCCTGGTGCCGTCGCCACAATCACACCCATCAGCGTGATGTGGTCGTAAGCTAGTAAATAATTGGCACTTTATTACCTGTAGGAGTCAGCAGATGTGTTGCTCACCAAAGGTTCTAGTAATGAATGGAGTGGTAAGGTGAAGCCCTCTAGACAATGAGGAAAAAAACTGAACTTCATGTCAAGGAACACATGCTCTACTAGTAAGTAAACGATGAAAAAACATTTTTCCACTAGTAGAAATGAATTGCCCAACTCCCCTTCTAATATTAAAACACAGCATGGATATCAAGTGGGAGTTCCACCAATCAGAAGACAACTTTAATGACAGGCAGGATAAACGCAGCACATATTGTAAATAGGCCTGTAATGAAAGAAAAGGTGATCCCCTGTAAAGTCTTTATTAAAGCTCTTGGTGATTGGTGCTCCAGGTGAGTAGATAAAGTTCACGTTTGAGATGAAACCTGCTTCATGGACTGGCAATTCTTATCAAATTAATCACATTTGCTGGGTACCTTACAGAGTGCTACCTATAAAAAGTATTTGTGAGGGCATAAATATGGTACCTGCCACTGCTAAAATGTACCTTTTTTTGATCATAGGACACACTAATCCCCCCCAAAAGTGGATAGAAAAAGTCACTGGGACTTCACGGACCGAATACAGGAAGTCCCTGAGTTATGAATGGCTGCTAAATCGAACTACCCGTCCTGATGTGGGGGGCTCCCTGTACTGTGCTCCCCTGTTCAGAGTAATCAGCAGCAGAAGCAACAGCTCACCTACTAAGCGGACAACTGTATCGATCAGAGATATCTTCTCTCCCTTGCGGCTTCCTCTAAAGCAGGCTTCTCCTGATTGCATCAGTACACGTGACCAGCACGAGAGAGAAGGTGTTGCCGATTGCTGCAGGAACCTGCAGGGTAAGCGAGCTGCTGCTTCTGCTGTGGATTACCAGAACTCAGAATGGGGAAACACAGGAGGGACACAATGGGACACAGGAGGACAAAAGGGGGACACAAAAAGGTACAAAGGGGATATAAGAGGTGCACAAAAGGTACAAAGGGGAAACAAGGTATAAGAGAGACATAATTGGGGGAGGGGAGATCCACATGGCACCACTGCATCATGGACACACCAGGTTTAGTATATTTCCCCTCCGCTCTTTGTCCTTTAAAACTAGGTACATCTTATGATCAGGAGTGTCTTATGGTCCGACTAATACAGTATTTTAAATACTCTGGATTGTTTACCTATATCCTGGCTCAAAACCTTGAAAAACGTGCACGCAATGAAGCCCTAAAGTGTATTTTTTGTGCTAGGTCAACCACCCACATCATAATATGGTCAGTATGAAGGTTTAGTTATTTGGATTTGAAAATGTAGGCAGGACAGCTACTTCTAGTTACAACCTGCTGGATTGCAAGAACAGCTTAGTATCAGGCCCTGTTGAAAATATGTTTGTGTAGTCTAATCACTGTAAAAATCATTAACATTAAGCTTGCATTGTCTTTTTGTATTTTCTTTCTTTATTTACATGTTCAAACTTGTGCTACTGGTCAGGTGAAACAGGCAAACATAATAAAAAACCTGTAAGGGTCCTCACATATTTGACCAGTTAATGGAAGGACGATGCCATGCTAGCATTCCCAAAAAGGAATTTGACCGGATATGTAATATAAAAATATATAACGACCTGATACACAAATATTACAAAATATTCACCCATATAAACAAATTTGGAGTTATAGTTTGATGTGGCTTGCTTTGTGAAGTTAGATCTAAAAGCAACCCATTCTCAAAAAAGATCTGTTACATTAGATGTATTCCTTGATCAAAAGAAATTCTGAAAAACTGAAAAACAGTACAAAACCACAGTAAATAAAACAGTCTACTACACCATTAGTAAAATTCTGTAGATGGAGGAAATAGCAATGAGTTGCTACTCTCTCTAGGACAGGAACCTTTTTGGCTGAGAGAGAGCCATAAACGTCACAAATTTTAAAGGAGTCATCAGAGCAAATCTATTAAAATGAGTGGTACTTACCGGGGGCTTCCTCCAGCCCCAAGCTCCCAGGACCTCCCTCGCCGCAGCTCTGCCCGCAGCCGTTCACCGGAGCTCCGACCCGTTCCCCGGCGATGACGTCAGAGTGACCTGGAAGTCGCTCTGCACTGCGCCTGCACGATCGGCGCTGTCAATCACCGCCATGTGGGCCGGAGCGGACTGCGCAGTGTCAGACACATCTTCAGCTTATCTTGGGTTTCAGCAGCACCAGCAATTTCCCTGAGAGCCAGACAGGAGCAATACCGACTAACAGCTTGTACAATTAGCTAGCTGACTAGGGGGTTGATTTGCTTTGTAGGACGAGATCCCCGCACTTTGGCCCAATAGGCTGCCTGTCAAGTGGCCTATTGGGCCAATCAAAGTGTCACGATCTCCTCCTACAAAGTCACTGGACCTGACAGGGTCCATGGTGGAACAATTGGAGCAGCCATTCGTTTTGGGGTAGTGGGAGTAAGTTAGTAGTGCATGTTACAGCAGTAGTGTGCCGATTTTGAAACTTTTATTTGCGCTGCCACACTAAGCTGCGCTGCTTGAGCAGTGTAGCTTAGCGAATGAACCCCTAACTGAGCCAGATGTAGCCATCAAAAGAGCCACATCTGGCTCCTGAGCCATAGGTTCCCTACCCCTGCCCAAGGGAGAAGGCATACTGCTAAAAATAAAGCAGTTTAAACAGAAGCCTTTGTATATTCTAGAACCCAGGTTCTTACCATGCAATATGTATATACCTGGGGTACTTGGGCTGGGTCTAGAGTAGTGGTCCGCCCTCCAGGCCCTGCTTCCATTTTCTTAGATCATTTTTATGCCTACCTTCTCCAGCTTCTGTCCTCTGAAACCCCTACCATCATCATGGGGGATTTTAACATTCCTATTGACAACAATAAAACTGTTTCCAACAAACTTCTTCACTTTCTTCTATGGCTTATCTCAGTGGTCCTCTACCTCAACTCATACGGATGGCCATGACGACCTGATGACCTCGTATGCACTCGTCTCTGTTCTGTCACTGACTTTACTAATGATCCACTACCACTCACTGACCATAAACTACTTAAAGCAGACCCAAACAAAGCATTTTTTTTAATTCAAAATATTTAGTTGCACCACTCTGATACATACAAAGATAAATAAACACTCCTTCAAGGCTATGAGCATTTCAGTGCATGCTTTTCACCCTTCTCTTTTCATAACTAGGATTATACAGGTGGCAGCCATTAGCAATTCCTCGTTTGCTGGACACTCCTACTCCACCAGGCTGCCGGATTCTGTCCCGGCAATATGAAAGGAAGGGAGGGGTTCCTCCAATAAATGTAAAATATTTTAGATTTGTCATCATGCAGCCAGGGCCAGATTAGTACTCTTTACTGCCCAAGGCCAGTCACCAGCCACCCCCTTCAGTATAGGTAGCTAGATGACCCTTCCCTCTAGTATAGGTAACCTGATGACCCCCCCTCCAGTATATATATATCCAGGTGACCCCTCCCCTCTTTCGTTCCAGTATAGGTAGCCAGCTTGCCTTCACACCAAAGTAGCCATTAGTGTCATTCATTTCTCAGCTCGTCTCCAGTGCAGAAGCTTCCTCTTCCCCTCTGTCTCCAATGCTGCCCAAATCCATAGCCGCCAGCCACAATGCAAGTGTGCACAAAGAGCAAGGTGGCTGGTAGCAGAGTACCGTGGTCAGGTGCTCGTCTGATCTTCCTGCATTGCAGCGTTTGCAAATGCTGCACCAGTTTAGCCTGCTTCTGTGGTGCCCTTGCTTCTGTGGTGCCCTAGGCCATGGCCTAGGAGGCCTTGGCCTAAATCCGGCCCTGCATGCAGCTGAAAAAAGGCTGCTATTTATTATTATAATTTAGAAAATATTTTATTTCTGAAATATTGTATTTTTAATTTGGGTCCACTTTAACTTCTCTCTCCTCCTCTTTGCCTACCATCCTGGCACAAGCACGCTCACATACTCGCAGAAACTATCGCAATCTAGACATGAAATCTGTGTCTGATGCTCTAGTACCTCGCCTCACACAATCCTTCACTGACCCACTCTCAGACTCTATACACTCTATTACAAAAGTCATGAATGAGTTTGCCCCTCTTACCAATGTCCGTCTTCGCCGTGTCAGTCGCCAACCCTGGATGACCAAAGAAACTAAACAGTTGAAAGGGTGCTCTAGAGTAGCTGAATGGCGTTGAAGGAAAAGTAACACAAGTGAGGACTTCATCTCATATAAAATAGCCTTGACCAACTTCAGAAACGCACGCTCTGTGTCAAAACAGTCCTATTTTTCTTCCCTAATATCCGCCCATTTCCACAATCCAAAGCACTTGTTCAGCACCTCCAACTCCATTCTCCATCCCCCTCCATCTTGCTTATCAGCTGATGAATTTGCAACATACTTCACTGATAAAATTGACAAAATCTGAAGTGAATTCTCCATGCAGCCCTCAAATCCCACTTCTCATTGACTGCTCTCTAACTGCCTTCTCTCCACTCTCTGAACATTCTCTCTCCTCTATAATATCCAAAGCTCATCTAACCACCTGCTCTTTGGATCCTATCCCCTCCAGTTTCATTCCGCAGTCATCCTCATCTTTCATGCCTGCACTAACATTGCTATTTAACCTGTCCCTCTCCACTTGCATCTTTCTGCCCCCACTCAAAAAGGCTGTTGTGACACCACTAATTAAAAAAACATCTCTAGATCCTACCACACTCGCCAACTACCGCCCGCTCAGTGTCACTTCTCCCATTTGCATACAAATTACTTGAACACCATATACATGCTGAATTAAGCCATTATTTATCTGCTAACTTCCTACTTGATCATTTCCAGTCTGGCTTTCGCTCTAAGCATTCCACAGAAACTGCCTTTACCAAAGTGGCCAATGACTTTCTTACAGACAATTTCAAAAGTCAATTTTCCATACTCATCCCTCTTGACCTGTCATCAGCATTTGATACTGTCGACCACACCTTACTCCTACAGATACTTGCAAATGTAGGCATAAAGGGCCTCGCTCTCTCATGGTTATCTTCCTACCTCTCTGGAAGTTCCTTCACAGTCTCCTGTTACTAAGATCAGATCTCTTCTCCTCATGCTTTGTCTGTCAGGGTTCCTCAAGGCTCTGTTCTTGGCCCTCTCCCTCTTTTCCATCTACATGCATGGCCTTGGTAACTTAATCAACTCATTTGGGTTCCAATACCACCTGTATGCAGACGATACACAACTGTACCTCTCAGCCCCAGACCTTAACTCCATCCTCACATGTGTTCCTGACTGCTTGTCTTCTATATCCTCCATGTTCTCTCGCTTCTTAAAATTGAATATGAGTAAAACAGAACTAAACATTTTTCCAGTCTCTATCCACCCCTCTGCCTGAAGTAACAATGAATGTTAATAACACTCCCATAACTTCAGTTCCCAAATCATGGTGCTTGGGGGTAATATTTGACTCATCTCTCTTTTATTCCCCATATTTACTCCCTAACCAGCTCCTGTCATCTCCAACTCAAAAACATATCGTCGCATCCAACCATTTCTCACTCAAGACACAACTAAAATGTTAATACATGCCCTTATAATATCTCGTCTGGACTACTGTAACATACTACTTTGTGGACTACCTTTAACAGACTGGCCCTGCTCCAGTTGGTACTGAACTGAGCTGCTCGTCTCATTCATCTTTCTTCTCGATCTTCCTCTGCTGCCCCTCTCTGTCAAGCTCTTTACTGGCTGCCAATTAACCAGAGGATCCAGTTCAAACTCTTAACCCTAACCTACAAAGCTCTCCACAATCTCTCTCCCCAGTAAATATCCTCACTAATATCCAGATACCAACCCAATCGTAATCTCAGATATGCACACGATCTTCTGTTGTCCTCCTCTAGAATTACCTCCTCACATTCACGTTTACAAAATTTTGCATGCGCTTCACCCCTCCTCTGGAATGCTCTCCCACAACACATCAGTCACTCGCCTTTGTTACCTTTAAACGCTCTCTAAAAACTAATTTGTTCCGACAAGCAGAGGTGCTACCTTAGGCCACTTCCCTTTGTCCTAAGACCAAATTGCACTGCTACTAGGTATCCTAAACCACACTGCCTCTATATATTTGTTGAATACAACCCCTCCTCGTTTCCCCCCATTCCCTTTAGATTGTAAACTTGCAAGGGTAGGGCTCTCTCCCCCTTTTGTGTCTTAAAAAAAATTACATATTTTATTTATCATGTTACTTTTATAACTATCATTACCAATTCTGTATTCTGTATCATTTTTGTATTGTCACCAATTATGTATCTTGTATATTGGTGTACACTATTGTCTGTATTATTATGTATCCCATTGTTCATTCCTTACTTTGTACAGTGCCACGGAATATGTTGGCGCTTTATCAACCAATAATAATTCAGAGATGATACAGGAATATGCAAATATATGTAGCTTGAAAATTAACCAATCAAATCCCGGCAAGGTGGAAATCGATTGGTCCATTTCAAGCTACATAAATTTGCATAATCCTGCAATGACTCAGATTTGCATCTCAGAAACATCCCTAATTTAGAGCACATCATAGTCAATCTATTACAGCAGTAGTCGATGTATCTGGTGAGGGGCTCTCCATAGATGAACTCCAGAATCAAAAAGTGTTGAAACCAAATAGGAAAAAAAAAAAGAGCGCCCATATAGAGTACTATTTGAAAACAGTGGGATAAAGAGCAATAAGAATGCTACTTACAAGGGTGGGTAGCTAGAGGCAACCTAACCTAAAGACAAACGGCCGGTATGAATACGGTATTCTACCCCACCTCGTCCCCCTCCCCTCCTTTAGATTGCAAGGGCAGTGCTCTCACCCTTTTGTGTCTTAGAATTTTTTATTCTTCATGTTCTATCTTGCAATCTGTTATACATTTTATTCTTCAGGTTACATTTGTCACTGTAATTACCAGTTCTGTAAAAGTAGTGTCCTCCACCTAGTATTTCTGATTACTGCTGGTCTTTATTAAATAAACAAATACTGGTATTGCTATTGTTTAAACCACACATGGACGAACAGTATTTTGCACTCGTGTTTCTGGAAGTTCTGAATGTACTGTGCAATGAACGACTATTGCCGGTTTTGTACTCTGCACAGCACTATGGAAGATGTTGGCGCTATACAAATAACAATAATAATAATAATAAGTACTGCAATGCTGAGAAACACGGTTCTAAAAGATGAATACAATTATGTTTAAGCTATTTTGGTTCCTGGACGTAGTTTCTACGTCCAGGAACCATGCGCGCGCGCGCGCGCGCGCCCCCCGCGGCCGATCGTGCGCGTGCACGCGCACTCCCGGCCGCGGATTCGGTAGCCAAGGAATCAATGTATCGGGCTACGGAGCCCGATCATTGATTCCTCTCCCCCGCTGAAAAAGCGACAACTTCTCTCGGAAGCTGAGCTTTTTCTGGCCGTCTTCTTCCTGATGCGTCACTCTAAGCGCGTGCTACGCTTAGAGTGACGTCATGTAAACAAACTCATGGCCGCCATTTTGTGGCCAAAAAGTAATACTACACCTGAAAAAAAAAAAAAACAGAATTAACACACACTTACATTATAAATCTATTGTTTACCTCCCACCCTCCCAAAAGTACCCAAATAAAATGTTTAGTATAAAAAAAAAAAACCATTACAATAAAAAAAACAAAAAACATGTAAATATTTACCTAAGGGTCTAAACTTTTTAAATATCAATGTAAAGATGAAATATTTCTATATTTTTTTTATTTTAAACTTGTAAATAGTGATAGATGCAAAATGGAAAAAATGCACCTTTATTTCCAAATAAAATATTGTCGCCATACATTGTGATAGGGACATAATTTTAACGGTGTAATAACCGGGACATATGGACAAATACAATACGCGAGTTTTAATTATGAAGGCATGTATTATTTTAAAACTATAATGGCTGAAAACTGAGAAATAATGAATTTTTCCATTTTTTTCTTATTCTTCCTGTTAAAATGCATTTACAGTAAAGTGGCTCTTAGCAAAATGTACCCCCCAAAGAAAGCCTAATTGGTGGCGGAAAAAACAAGATCTAGATCAGTGCATTGTGATAAGTATTGATAAAGTTATAGGCTAATGAATGGGAGGTGAACATTTCTCACGTGAAAACGACGGAACCTGAATGGGTTAATAACTTTTTTTTTTAGTTCTTATGAGAGGAGGAAATCTAGCCATCTAGAAGTACAGGTAATCACTAAAGGTAGCCATACCCTGGTCGATTTGCCATTAGATCGACCAGCTGACAGATCCCTATCTGATCGAATCTGATCAGAGAGGGATCGTATGGCTGCCTTTACTGCAAACAGATTGTGAATCGATTTCAGCCTGAAACCGATCACAATCTGTGGAGCCGCCGCTGCCGCCTGTCCCCCCCCCCCCCCCTGCATATATTACCTGAAGCTGGCTCCGGGTCCTCTTCTCCGCGCTGCACCCCGCACCGCTTCCCAGCGTACACTGTGTCACTCCGTGACCAGGAAGTTCAAACAGAGCACCCTCTATCTGAACTTCCTGGTGACTGGAGTGACACAGGAAGTTAATGTACGCTGGGATGGAAGCAAGAGCGGTGCAGCGCGGAGAAGATGCCCGGGAGCCAGCGTCAGGTAATGTATAACTATCGGATCGGCCGCCGCTAGCGACGCACTCCCTACCCGCGGGCGTTCGACGGAAGTAACCCGCACGGCGCGATCGACGGACCGATCCAATTTCGGGAGGAAATCGGATCAGCAGGTGCGTTTAGCGTGAACGATTGGCAGCAGATTCGATCCCAGTGATCGAATCTGCTGTCGAATCGGCGGCAAATTGGGCCAGTGTATGGCCAGCTTTACAGTACTTTAGCCAATAGTCATGCCAATTGATACTTATGCCAATGTGAATTTTTGGTTAGGTGGCTGACTGAATAGGGGCATTGGCCTGTAAACATCTAGGTAAGCATGATAGGACTTGTACACAGAGGACAGCAGCAGTGTACAGAATGGGACCTTGCTTCAAGCAATTTGGGAACATTCACAATACCAAAGATAAGGGTATACATAGGTCTCTCAAGGTTAGCTATACCTTAAAGTAGAACAAATGTCCAGTAAAGAACGCAGCCTAGCATAGAATAAAGTTACATTAGCAACAAAATTTGAAGTCTTCTGTATTAAAATGACAGTTTGATATATCCTATCCTGCAGGGAGGATGACTGCTGTAAATCTGGATGGACCCACATGAATGGATGAGCAGTCACTAGAAAGACTGAGGAAGCAGAAAGGGCAGGATAAGTAGTTTTTCAAAAATGATGCTAAGGTTATTCTATACATTTCTGTGCACTGGCTTAAAATAATAAACTAAGAAGAAAATCTGTATTATGAAGGAACTAATTTCTTTTGTGCAAACCTGACATTTTCATTACAGAAATCATTCTAGATAGAGAAGACTGAGCTCCTGAGGGACAATTAATTTAATATAGTTGGTATAGCACAGTAGAAAATGTCAGCACTATAGAAGTTCATAGTAACAAATTCCTATACACATAACTAAAGATGAGCTCCTTACAGTGCCTTTTTTTACCTATTTAGTGCCCCTGGCAAAGTAATACAAGGACCCCAGACTAGACACCAGTAGAAACAGGAGAAGCCTATCCAGCTCACTAGGGCTTCAGTCTTCAGCTGTCTTGCACTTTACCTTATTAGATCGACAGGAAATTTCCCATCATTTGATCATTTCCCACATGTTTGACAGCTACCGATCAAGAAAGGGATCAATTTTGAGATCAGTACTGCACAAAATGGATCATTTTTTCTAGATGACAGATTTCCAGTCAATCGGATAGGAAATTTAACGATATTCTGCTTGTGGAGGAGGCGACTATTGCTGATTACAACCTGCACAAATAAACCATTGTGTGCTGCTAACCCTGGCTATACTGAACTTTGTAAAATAGAGACTTTACGCCTGCAGGCTGTGGGTGTGTGTTAACACCCACTCGTCGCCACTTTCATCAACTGTGTTCCATATCATGCTGATCCTTCCGAATTTGAAGTAGGAAATATTGGAGTAATGGAATGCGAAGTGTTTAGAGTGATTTAATATCCCTGCCATAGGCTGGCAGGTAAAAAGCTTCCATTTCATATGAATCTCAAAACAGGAATTCAGAAGCTAATCCTTAATTTCAGCATGCTCAGTATAGAATGAGCTGCATGGTTGAGTTGCCATAAAAAAGCCATTATTGCACCAATATCACAGAATAGCCCGCTTAAAATGTGCAAAATATCACCTAGCCAAGCAACAATTTCTGGAAGCATGGAGGTAGATTTTCTTTTCTTTTTGAGCTTTTGTGGTACAGGGAATATGGTCAGAACTGATGCCAAGATGTATGAGCATTTTTTCACAATACATTTTGCACTCATCAGCCTGGAGACTGCACATGGGACACATGTGGATTTCCCAATATGGCAAGGATTCCAAACACAAGGCTAAATTAAACTATCATTGGCTACAACAGAAAAAATGTAAAGGTTCTGGAGTGGCCATCAAAGTCTTCTGACCACAATATCATTGAGCCACTTAGGGGAGATTTCAAACAAAGTTCCTACAAGATAATCCAAGAATTTACAAAAACTGGAGGCTTTTTGCCAAGAATAGGCAGCTTTACCATCTGAGAAAATTACGTAGCTCTTCTCCAACTATCAGAAGACTACAAGTCATCATTGAGGAATACACAGTATTAACAATTAAAGGAGCACTATGGCAAAAAATTGTAATATGTGAAAACAAACTAAGTACGTTTTTTTCCGGAGTAAAATGAGGCATAAATTACTTTTCTCCTATGTTGCTGTCACTTACAGTAGGTAGTAGAAATCTGACAGAAGTGACAGGTTTTGGTGTAGTCCATCTCTTGATGGGGGGATTCTAAGGGATTTATTTATTTTCAAAAGCACTTTGTAAATGGCGGTTGCTCTGTCCAACTGCCAAAATACTGTGTAGGGAGCAGGGAAGCTGGCCAGCATAATTGTTTAAATCCTTTTTAGGGAATATCTTTATTAAGAATAAAAGCCTTGCTGAGAATCCCCTATGGAGAGATGGACTAGTCCAAAACCTGTTGCTTCTGTCAGATTTCTACTACCTACTGTGACAGCAACATAGGAGAAAAGTAATTTATGGCTCATTTTACTCTGGAAATAACATACTTATTTGTCGGTTTGTACAGATTTTAAATTTTACAATTTTTCACCATAGCTGCCCTAAGGGTGTGAAAATGTTTGAACAGGGACGAGCTCAGTATTTTTAAAATGGTTATGCTTTCCTTAATCCCTACTATTGGAGATAGCTTGTTGTTTAATTTGAATCCCATTAAAATAAAAGATGTGTTTTGCCAGATTACTAATGTTTCCTTTTAAGAATGGTACCCACTTTCCAAAATCTACCAGGGTATGTAAATTAGGAACATAACTCTTTTTTCTCTATTATCAAGATACTTTGCAACTACTGTAGGTATGGTATAGAACACAGCCATAATATTCTATATATCATGACTAATGTGCAGTTCGCATCAATCAGCAGTATGGTTCAATCTCTCTATGCTGGAGGAATGTGCCCTTGAGGAAGATTCTTGATTCTAATCTGTGTGCAGTTACCTTTATGTGTGTAATAAAGTATTTTTTGCATGTACAGTATGTGTACTGTGACTATGTATATCCTCATGTGTACCCAATTGCTGAATACTAACTGATACCTCTCTGTGTATTATCACCCCATCAGTGTCTATATTTAGCTGTTGTCTGTTCTCGCTAACAACCTTCTTTCATTACAAGAACAGTACTCCAGGGAATCTTGTAAGCGTGATGTGTCAGAAAATGTATGCACAGAATGTATTTCTTACAGTCTGCTCTACTCTTTACTGAAGAATCTAGAGATACGATGGGCAGACATTGTTTCTTTCCATAACTTATATAGCAAACAGCAAATAAAAACTAACAGTTGGAACATTATGGCACAACCCCATCCTGCTGCAGCATTGCAAATTAACATAACTGCAACACATACTGCATGGTGCAAGAACATTTGGTCCTGAAGAAAAGCATAGTCAGTAAATTAATCTTGGAGTCTGTTCTGCAGTTAGAGGTCTTGGCAATCAGTGTATGACAAATTGTTATTTAATGGAGCATACCAGGGCAGTTTTTTGCCTGGAGCACGGTTGTTTTAATTGGCGCAGGTCTCCTTGCTTGGGACCATGCCAGCGTGGGCATTTTGATTTCTCTGTCTGCTGTGCTATTCTCTTTACTATGCTGCCTAACTCCACCCATAATGCCTCTCCACCTCAGCAAGTAGAAAAGTGAAGGCTGACCGACTGTGGAGAGACTCTGGCCCCACTTTCGGCCACCTCTAACTCCACCCCCCACTGTGACCCACCTCTTAATCCACCCCTGAAACATCCCACGAGTGCACATCACCAGGTCACACGACATGGCTTGTGGGTACATGTACAATGCCATGCACTGCGAGTGCAAGGCATTACATGTGTAAAAGGACATACCCCCACTGTGTACTGCCTCTAACTCCACCCCTGCTATGTGACCTGCCTCTAATTCAGTTTGGGTGGGCTCCCAGTCATTGCTTTGTTGGACTGGGGGAGGCCACATTTTCTGGCCTGGGATAACAAAAAGGCCAGAAACAGCCCTGTAGCAAACTTTGTGGTTGATTCATTGAGCTGTGCAGAAGAGCAGTCCCTGCCGGTGGGTCAGCGCTCTGTGCATGTGGACAGCAGGGCACCAAGGAGGACTGGAGCTGCAGCTAGGGACTGAAATGGCTGATGGGGGCTGGATGAAGCCCCAGGTAAATAAAAACAGATTACACTAGTTCACCTCGGGAGTCCTTTATAGGGAACCTTAAGTGACATAATGAGATAGACGTGTATATACAGTGGCAAGCATACAAAAACCTATGGTGCATTTCCTTTTTTCTCTGCCTGAAAGAGTTAATATTTAGCTATGCAACCTACAGCTTCTCTCCAGTCGTGACCCAGTCAGACTATAGCGTCCCTCATTGATAAAGAATTACAGCCATAAACTTTTTTAGGGCAGAGAATTGAGCTTCCGAGAGAAGGGGATAGATTAAAAAAGGGCAATAGTTCATATACGTTAGCTCCATGAGAGACAGAACAGACTTTAGCTTTGTGCAAAGAGAAAACAACAAATCTACTTAAGTTTTTAAACAACATAAAATTGTGAACTATCTGAAAGTCATTTTAAGGAGGATAGACAATGGTTTATCTCATCAGTTTATTTTCACTTCAGGTTCACTTTAAACTGCTAACTCAAAAACATCATGACACATGGCAATCAAAGCAATTGGTATTTCTTTTAAAGGGAATAAAGATAACATCCACATTGGACAAGGTGGCAATAAGTTTGTATTGCTAGATACTCACAAGTCAGGGTCACCAGCAGGCAACCACTGTAAAGGCAGGTGGGGAGATTGTCCTGACCCCACTCAGGATTAAGAAGTCGCTCTCTGTAGACAGGAAGAAAGGGTAGCAACCCTCCACCAAGGGTGGACTCAAAATTGTATACAATGAACAGAGGCGCCAAAAGTATAAGATTAGATTAAAGGGATCCAGAGATGAACGTTTCACACAAAATAAACATATCAGTTGATAGCTTGTAAAGAATAAATGCTCTACCTGATAATTTTGCCGCTCTGGTGTGCCTTTTTTAGTGTTTTTTATCCATTATTGCTCCAGGAAAAATCAAATATGGCCGCCGGCTCATATCACTTCTGCTTCCAGGTTATGAGGTGTTCTGGATGTGCTGTCTAGGCTATATGAGACTAGGCTGCTATCTAGGCTAAATGCAGCCTTTCATCTATGTGCTTTCATATTGGTATGATCTGCCTGTAGGAAGTGTCACTGATAATAACTGCATTTTCATTCCTATGAGAATCTAGTGCACACAGAGCACACAGGGATCATATTACAGCCACAGAGCTTCTCTCTCAGGAGCAGCCCCCTCCCATGTCATCACAGCTCTCAGTATGCAAAGCAGAAGATCTAAGCCAGGAGGGGGAAGGCTTGGGCTTGAAAGGACTTCACAGAAGAGTGACTCAGCTATAATGATTCCAGGTCAAACCTCGACTGAATTGTCGGTGGATTCTTATCACAGTTGCTAATAGACTAATTAAGCAGATAACAATGAAACTAAAAGCAGGGTAGGTGTTCACTGTCATGTTCCCACTGATAAATGTAATAAAATACATGAGGGTGCTTCATCTCTGGTTCTCTTTAAATGAGCTTAAAAACCAACTTAAATGGCAAAATTGAAGGAGGAAGTGGTGGTCTTACCTCCCTCAAGCAGACACGACAACGACTGCGATTCAGACAGTCAAACACATTTATTAGGAACTCCAAAAAGAAATGCAACGCGTTTCGCAGGTTCAACCCCGCTTCATCAGGCAATATAGGGAGGAGTATCAAACAATCTGCACAAGGATTCAAATTAAGCGCCTCAGAGGCGCTTAATTTGAATCCTTGTGCAGATTGTTTGATACTCCTCCCTATATTGCCTGATGAAGCGGGGTTGAACCTGCGAAACGCGTTGCATTTCTTTTTGGAGTTCCTAATAAATGTGTTTGACTGTCTGAATCGCAGTCGTTGTCGTGTCTGCTTGAGGGAGGTAAGACCACCACTTCCTCCTTCAATTTTGCCATTTAAGTTGGTTTTTAAGCTCATTTAATCTAATCTTATACTTTTGGCGCCGCTGTTCATTGTATACAACATCCACATTACACTCTCTTGGGGTTGCTCCAACAGACATGTTTCTAAACATAAACCATGCATGTTATAGCTGCCATTATGACCTCTGTGGTTTCTGGTAAGTGGCACTGAAATCTGTTATTGGTCTTGCTTCTGAAAATAGAGAAAACTTCCAGGGCTGGGCTTCATGAAAGGGATATTCCATCCAGTATTCAGGATATGTTCCCCCTTTCATTGTACGATGTGCCAGGCTTCAGTGTTTCTTTCGGTGAGACGATGAAGAACCTCCTACTACAACAAACACACCAATAAAATACAGGTTGACCTTAACTCTGATATTTAATTTTTTTCCTCCTATTTAATACTTTTCTTGCTCACTGGGTGCTTAAATGTTATCTAGATAAGGTGGTATAATCCATGGCAAAAAATGTGAATCAGCCCCTCAGACAGCAGCTATTCAATTGGCACTGCCATGCTTACCACAAATATGGATGCATTACACAAAATAATTTATATATAACATCACATGTCACAGCCTGTCTAAAAGGCTTTAAGCAGTACATTTTGTTATAGAATCCTTACTCTTGGCGGTTATTATATTTTCTACCCCCATCCAAACATTAGTCCCACATCCTAAAAAACTCTTGGGAAACCTCTGAATTGAACTCATTCTGCTCTTCAGACTTTTTTTTTTTTTTAACCATGCTGTAGTTTGAGTGGTTTTATTGCATATACATTACACAATGGTAAAGAAGCCATCACTACCAGCTCACTACCGTATATACTTGCATATAAGCCGACCCGCATATAAGCCGACCCCTCAACTCTTCCCTGAAAAACCAGGGAAAAATGATTGATCCCCATATAAGCCGGGGGTAGGAAATGCTGGATTGGTGCAGCCCCCCAGTGTGTCCCAGTATAGCTAGTATAGTGCCCAGTATAGGTAGGTAGTGTCCAGTATAGCTAGTATAGTGCCCAGTATAGCCAGTATAGTGCCCAGTATAGCCAGTATAGTGCCCAGTATGGGTAGGTAGTGCCTCAGTTTAGCTAGTATAGTGCCCAGTTTAGCTAGTATAGAGCCCCAGTATGGCTAGTAAAGTGCCCAGTTTAGCCAGTATAGGTAGGTAGTGCCTCAGTATAGCTAGTATAGTGCCCAGTTTAGCTAGTATAGTACCTAGTTTAGCTGGTATAGTGCCCAGTTTAGCCAGTATAGTGCCCCAGTATGGCTAGTAAAGTGCCCAGTTTAGCCAGTATAGTGCCCAGTTTAGCTAGTATAGTGCCCCAGTATGGCTAGTATAGTGCCCCAGTATGGCTAGTATAGTGCCGCAGTATGGCTAGTATAGTGCCCAGTTTAGCCAGTATAGTGCCCAGTTTAGCCAGTATAGTGCCCAGCATAGGTAGGTAGTGCTCCCCCCTCCCCCTGCGGCCGCCGCTGCTATTCCCTGCTTAGGCAGCGGCCGCTTCCTAATCCGCGTTCCACTTCTGTTTCAGAGTCTATCACAGCAGCGCGCCTGGCGCTGCTGCTGTGATGATGCAGAGTGCAGGAAAGAGCGCGGCTCCCGATAGCGGCGATCCGTATCGCCGTTACCAGGGGAACCGTTCTTTCCTGCCCCCTGCATCGTCACAGCAGCAGCGCCGGGCGCGCTGCTGTGATAGACTCTGAAACAGAAGGGGAACGCGGATTAGGAAGCGGCCACTGCCTAAGCAGGTAATAGCAGCGGCGGCCGCGGGGGGAGCGGGGAGGGGGGGGAGCGGGGCGCGGACCACCCACCACTAGACCACCAGGGAAGACTCGCATACAAGCCGACCCCCCAACTTTTGACCCCCTTTTTGGGGGTCAAAAATTCGGCTTGTATGCGAGTATATACGGTAATCTTGTACGTAGTAACCATAAGAGTTTACACTTCCAGCCACCTCCTGCCTTCTTCAGTCAGCATCAAACTCTTTTCGCAGTAACAATGTATTCCTTGCCCTGTTGCATTTGACATTTAAATTATAGGGGTCCATTTCTAAAAATGTAAATGGTCCATTTCTCATAAAATTGGCATCTTAGCAGAAGTAACAGCATTTCCACTTATAGAAGTTACAATCAACTGAAATTATCTCCATTCTTTAAAGTCCTGTGTTTTATCAACATGAGATGGCATTGCAAGAGAGTGTGGACTACAATTTAAAGGTATAGGAGCAGAACTCAGAACATTGGTAAGAGATCACTTAACTAGTTCACCAAATAAACTGCCTGGATAACCAATCAGTCCAAGACATTTTTTCCCCACTGTCGGTTAGCCTTATAAGGCATGAGATACCTACAGGGATGTATGTGATTTTTTTTGGGGGGGGGGGGGGGAAGGGGGGGGAAGAGGATTGGGTAGAGACGCTCCAAGTGTTTGGATCTGTCTAGCTAGTAAAAAAAAAAAAATCTATAAAAATGATTTTATTTAGGCCTGGGACCCACTAGCAGCACTTTTGTAAGTGCTTGTGATTTGAAAGGTTTTTACTAATGTAATGCTATGGGGGACTTTTTAATAAAATCATATAACTCAAGTGAGAGCAAACACATAGCATTGCATTAGCAAGAGCTTTTCAAATCACAAGCGCTTAGAAAAGGTTTAGTAATGTACTGCTAGTGGGTTTCAAGTCTTATTTTGCCAGAAAAGTGAAAGCATGCTTGAAGTATATTGACAACTTCCCAACCACCCTTTGATGGCAGAAAGTGTCTATGCATGTAGACTCAGGCAAGTGAACGTGCGCGCCCGCCCCCACAGGTGCACTCCGATTCCCTTTCCTGCAAAACAGAGGTTTTAAAATGTCCATTTGGCAGGAAGAGGTTAAAATACATATACATGGTGAACAGATGGAGCTTAGGACTCAAGGCCAGCACTGTGGTTCAGAAAGTATATATGTAATATAAAATTTTGCATAAATCAATGGTAATATATGCGCTGTCTGGGAAGATGTATTTCAAGAAGCAAAACATATCAAAAACTCACCCCTTTGGACCATTGTTTTATGTGAATCAGGAACACATGAACAGAAAATTACTGTAAGTTCCCTAGAGATGTTTTGTCTTATTCAAACACAACAGACATAATTCATTTAACTTTTCTTCTGTGTGCTCTCAAAGTGAAGGTTTTCTCTCAGTAAAGTGAAATGAAACTCCACATTTCCTCTCTGCTCTAGAAGATTAAACCCAACATAATTTCTAGAAAACAAATTTACTGGTATAAAGTTACTGGAAGGGTTAATATCATTACACTTTACCCTGAAGCTTATTGATAAGACTGCCAGTACATGATCATCAGATTGTTGTTTCCTGTAATAAGTGCTGAAAAAGGTATTTTATGAGAAGACATACCCTACAAGAAAACTGCAGAGGCAACTTTTACTGAATCAGGGCTAGAGTTTGTAGTTTGCACTGGGTGACTTTGATGATACAGTTTTACTACTGTGTGAAGCATTTTGATTGACTGACTTTGAACCATTAAGGGCGCGATTCCACTTGAGCGGCGCGCGTCTGGGAGACGCGCGCCAGCTCTTCTAGGTCTGCGGGGAAAGCAGACGAATCCCATCAGCCGTGCCATGCACAGCAATGGTATCCACAGCCCCCGCGCCGATTCGGATGGAGAAGCCGGTCAAATCGCTAGCGGTAGCGATTCGGCCGGCGTTATCATTGCACCCTATGGCAGAGTTTCCCCGCACTATTCGCCTGCGGGGAAACTGCGGATTCGCGGCGGTTTCCACTCAAATGGAAACGCGCCCTAAGAGTTGAACATGAAAAGATGAAGACAGGAAGCACACCTGTGTCTTGCATATTTTCCAGTAACTGTAAGTCTCAAATGTATTTGCACGCCAACATTTATAGATCAGAAAAATGGATGGATCACAATTTGACAGGCTGCCCTAGTATACCCACTTATGTACCTGGCTATAAAGCAGTAGGATTAGCCATACTATGCCAGGGAAAAAAAACCCCACATATATAAGTAGATAAATACTTGATCCACTTACATGACACATGTATTGTACTGTCCACATTTTTATTTCAGTGAATTTGATATAGTATATGAAGAGAATTCTGTTCCTGGTGGGGGCCATGTCTTTTGCCCACAGTTTAGGCTAAATCCTGATGTCATTCCTGCCCTTTACTTTTTTATTTTCTCCTTTAATCGCTGAGTCACCTCAGCCTTGCTTGTAAACACAAGTGAGCAGGGGGTCGTGTTTCAGATAAGCAGCTAGCTGGGAAATAAATGGAAGAGGAGGAATATATTATAGATAAAAAGAACCCCCAGCATGCAACTGTTTGGCACTGGCTACTAAAGGGCCAGTGCTCCTTAAGTATGTGATAACTCCAAATCATAACAGCAGAATTTTTTTTTTTGAATGCAGTATTAGCATCTTTATCACTTAATACACTCAGCCCAGTTTCTGTTAAAATTAGATTTTTATGGTGACACTCCCACTTTAACAGGCATGTATATAATGTGGTATATTACAAGAGCAAAACTATGTGTCTGACGCATATGTTACACTGTATTAGCTACTAAAAAACCTTTACATCAGCGTTGCTTGCAAATTTTTACCAATGTCATTTTCGCATCAAAAAAGCCATTGTATTTTTGCAAAATGGTAAAAAGAAACCATTTGGTCAAAAATTCACAAAAAAAGTTATTTTTCCATAAAGAAGCACAAAACTTTATTTCTAGCTCGAAGATTCTTTAAAAAAAAGTGGAAAATCAAACTTCTAAAAGAATGAGTTTTGATGGCTTTTTCGCTCGAAAGTCAAACTTAACATTTCTGTGAAAATTAATGCGAAAAGAACACTGGCATTTTCACTCATCGCTGCTTTACATAAATGAAACGGGAATATTTTCTTGCAGTTAAACCTTGGGATTTATACAATGGCTGTTTTGCCACTCATCATAATACAATGTATCCAACCCTGAACTGGGCCCATCACTGCAAAGGGAAAAACAAAAACACTTAAGTTCTTATACAGATTATGAACACACAATGAATTTCCACTTTTGTTTTATTTCCAGTAATGCCACATTTATTTCAGTTCCATAGGAGATTTTGCAAGGAAAAATACCAGGAAGCAGTCGGATGCTTAAGTTCATGCACATTTTATTGAGTAGTAATATAAAATGCTTTTTTTTGTCATTGTTACACGTGCATGCTTCGTTTGCCAACATTTCAGAATTCAAATTACAAAGGCAAGGCTTTAGGCTGTAGTGAATTACTTGGGCACTTAATTGTTAGAAAATATCCATGGACTTATTTGATTCAATTAAATGTATTATTTTAAATTGATAGGAGTCAATAATAATCTGTAACTCATATTATAAAGGGAAAAAAGTGAAAAGAATTACACATTTGTGGCACATGACGTAACATAACAGAATGACCAAACTATTATGACACTAACAGTTATCATGCACTTAAAGTTTCACATGTAACCACAAACTTATTTTAATTTTCACAAGTCTTGCTAAACATGCTAGCCATATATATGTGTGCACTGACAAGCGTATGTTATAAAACATTAAGAATATTCTTTTCTCCTCTTAAGATTTTTTCAAAGCTTTTTCTTTGATTACAAAATTTCAAAGGCATTAAGCGTTTTAAGAGAATATAAAGTATGCCAGTATACATACATTTCCAGTATAAGTCCAACCACTAAGCGCATTACAGTCCCGTACAGGCCTATACAGCCATTTTCTCTTTTCAAAAAAACATGCATAGGCGGATTTTTACAGAATATAGATGCTTTTCACTGCACTTAATATGGTGTCTTGTTCACTATACTTAAAAATGCACCACTCATAAATATTAAAATTCAGCAAGCCACAACCAATACTTTATTTACCAAAAAACCTTAGATAGAACAGCAAAAAAATAGAATGGTTATCATTATTCCAGTTTTGCTTAAGAAAAAAAAAAAGAAAATTCACTGCCAAATAAGTAAGCTATGTGTTCTGTAATAAGAAGGGCATTCAAGCACAATAATGTAACCTGAGGTAAGCATAATCTGTACAAAATTAAACTTTCCTTTTTGGCATCTTTTAACAAATTTTATAACATTCTTACATTTCCCTTTCCGTTTGTCCTCTTTCATGCTAAAGCAATGCACTGAAGTCCGTGTCCCAGCACCAGAGGCATTAAGACTGCCCCAAATCATGGTTTGGGTAACCCATACTCTGTTGAAGGGGCATGCAATTCATTGAAATAGATATGTGCTGCAAACCTCTTCAACAGAGATATGAATAACTGGGATAACAGTGAGCAAATCTAACAAGAGTAACAAAACATTGTCAATAAATAGTCCTTATTTTAGTTTGTACATTATGTTAAAAATGTTTAATGTCTATTTGTAGATTTTAACTGCAAATGTAAACATACAATAGTTAGTAAGAAATTAGACAAATATGTACTTGTATGTTCAGTAACTAAAAGAAGGCCTTTCAGTAATCTAACTAAACGATCCCAATGTCATTGGAAAATATGTTCTATATAGGTCAGCTATATGTGTATAGTTCCTACAAGCATTTATAGGCATTTCCAGACAAGGCCAGAGCCCCCACTAAAATAGATCACAGTATCTCTCTTTAGATGACATTGTAAACTGAATTATGCAACACCAACCCCAAGAGCATTTACTCAAATTAAGATCACCCATTTGCTGATATGCAGCAATCCCATCATGCTTTGCAGCTACAAAAAAAAAACATATCAATGGACAGGAAGTGGTCACTGAATATTGCTGCTGTTGCTGCCATTGCTATCAGTGCCATTGGTCTCTGAAGAAATAGCCTTGTTGATGGAGTTAAGATTGGCATCTGAAGGAGAGGCATCTCGACGAGGTGGCATCCTTTCGTTAATGCGGTCCAAGCCCTTGGCTTCTTCAAAGCTAGTGATCTTATGCTGTGGTGAGAATCCTTTGATTGCTACATGAAAAAGGTCAGAGGTGTTAAACATATTTAACACAGTAAAACAAGAAAAAAAAACCATATAAAAACTTATAAAATAATATTTTACATGATATGGAGTGGGAAAACACTGGACTGAAAAATTAAAAGAACAAACATAATGCCACCAAAATAAAGTAAAATACGGTGCTATCCATTTGAGTTCAACTCATTCAAGGATTCCTTTCATTTTTTTTTCCTGTACACAATTTGAAAAAACCTTCGTTATTCCTCAATAAAATCACAGGTTTGGTTACCTTTGGTTAACTGTACAATCGATAAACAATTCCTGTTGCAATATTTTCCAATTACACAGAAACAGGTTACTGTGCACTATTTTTTTAGGGTTAAAACACAATAAAAAAAAACTCCAGTACTAACAACCATTAAAGTGGACACTAAATGGGAACTCTTTTTTCTTTCTTTTCAATTGTAAACTATATCATTCTGTAAAAAATATCTCTTCTGAATTGGCCATTTTTTTCTATTTGACAAGCAAATCACTTTGCTTAATAATTATAAGGTAAAAATATGTCATCTGAATACTAAAGATGATATGCATCTTTATGTGCTCCACAAGACAAATTCAGAGAACACCAGATCTAAGTTCAGCTATAAAAACAGGTAAGTGCTATCCATTATTCTAGAACTACAATGGAGCAAATAGGAAATCGTTCATAGCAAATTCTTTAACAATCATCACACGTCATAGTGATGTCAAGCTGCTTTGAGTAAAAATGTACCTACATTCAAAATCAACTTTTTAAAATAAATAAATCAGAAATCGGAAACCGATAAAGGATTTAAGACCATTTTGTGATAAGACACTACCCCACATTTTTTCAGAAATTATGGTGAACACAATGGCATGGTACAGACTAATGGAGCGGCTCTCCAGTGTTTTTGTGTGGGTCTATAGAACTGCTAGAAAATATACCATAATAGATTTAAAAGAAAAATGTGTACACCTATGGGAAGTAAAACACAAAACCCGTCAGCATGCATACCAGTATTAATGCTATGTTTATAGTACATATGTGATAGTGAATTACATGTATTTAAATACTTTATCACACAATCTAAAATGTTGCTTTCATCTCCATCCATAAAAACGGACTTATGAATAATTCTGATACAACCAGGTGTCACATTGATCGGAAAAATAATCTTAGTTCCTCAGCTTTTTGGGAGGAAAAAAACATTTAATTTGAATTTATATTTACTTCAGGAATATATTTTTTTTTTGTACTTTTCACTCTCAAACGTAGTGTCTATAAAACACGACAAAAGAAAGGAGATGATAAAACATTAATACATATTTTCTATTTGAGATGAACTCCAGTGGACAATTTCCCTATGCTAGATAAAAGAAAAAAAAATGAATGACCCGACTGTTTTATACATCTTATGTTAAGGTGAAGGCAAAACAGTAGTTAGATTGGGTTAGGAAGCATGGAAGGGAAGGGATGGAAATAAAGCAAAGGCCATGTCAAAGCTCATCATACTGCCTCTCAGTTTAACAAAATACAAAAGATAATATTCAAGAAAAATAAAGCAAATGAAGACCAACATTTTGTTTTCAGTTTCAAAAATTGAAAATGAAATAAAAATAATAAAATTAGACATGGAATGGATTTTGCTAAGCATTATACGTTTTTATAAATTACAATTACATTTAAATTTCCAAATGGTAGCTGTAAATTTGAAACAAGAAAGTTGGTCCTACATTTGAAAATCCCACAAATGGGATTTCAAGAAGACAGCAATGGGCCTTTTGGGTTTATATCAATATATATATATATATATAATAACTAAGTGAAAATGCTAAACTGGCCAGTGATTTGGTGTGCTATGTGCGTTTATATACAGGGACCACTTGACTACACGGCCGTAATCCACAAAATAAATACTACTGGTAAGGGCTGGGATAATTTTCAGGAAATAAATCCTATAATGTATAAATATATACAGAAGTATTCTTAGATGAGAAAAATGTAATAGCAAATTGACAAAATGTTTTCAGTTAAATATAAAACTGTTAACATTTTGTATTTGCCATTTATCAAATGTGGTATATTTATTTTTCAAAATAAAATATATGGAATGAGTCCCTTGAAATCCAAACCCTATACAGTCAAGTACTATTATAATCCAGTTTCAATTTTCATGTGCAACATCGACATTTTATCAATTATAAAGAAGAGTGGTACCATTTTTGATGTGTTGAAATGAGTTGTTGGAGAGACAAGTATCCCAACACATACTGCATGAACTGGTGTTCATAGAAATGCATTAATGTTAATTTGCCTTGGTTCGTTAATATGATTACATTTTAAAATGACATTCAAAAGTATAAAATTGAGTGCTAAATTATAATTCAAGTTCTAGTTTTGTAGTTCTTGAAATAAAAAAAAGAAATAATTATACTGATATGTATATATTTTTTGCTATAATAATTTTTCTTACTATAACTGTCTTACTGCCGTTTAGTAAATGAGGCCCAGAAAGTGTTAGGAATTTACACCATTATACTACACACAACACAGAGTCACGGAAATCACACAAAACAGCCAGACTGGCAACAACAATGCACACTGCAAATTAGATTTTGCTGAAAGGAATAGACAATTCCAACATAAATAACAGCTCGATGTGCTGCTATTTAGAGAACAGTTGTATTTTTTCTTGCAAATGGGTTTCAAAAATTTCCATTTACCATATCGAAGATCTTATGCCTGGAGGAAACTAATCAAGGACCTCCAATTTAGAGTGGATGAAAAACATTAGCATAGGTACAAGAATAAAATACAACTGAAACATTGTTTTAAAGGGGAACATTTGTGGCTAAGAACAGAAAAACAAATGTACCCAAGTGTTTTGGTGTAATGCAAATAAATATGTCTAAACTCACATAAGATTGCAACTTAATTGGCACTCATCTTTGCAGGATCACACACAGTGATTTATCTGCCGAAGGACTTCTGCCTCCTACAGAAGTTAGCAATAGCAATCTCTAAAACCAGATGGGAGTTTTTAAAGTGACAGATAAAAATAGCCCATCAGGTTCCCTTTAAGCAAAGGGTGTAAACAAAGTTCACCATTATTCGGTGAAATCAACTGTCTGTAATGGTACTGACAGTGCAGACTAACTGGTACTTTGCTTATTCATGTTTTGTAAAAAATAAGTTCATGCATCAGTGTAGGAAACAGAACAATGTACTGTACATTATAGAAGATGCAATTAGCGTACAGCTAATACGCTACATGTATCTTTTTATGAAAGCTACAGCTCCATGTATCTTTTTATGAAAGCTACAGCTCCATGTATCTTTTTATGAAAGACCGTTGAAACGTAACAGTAATGTGTTTGAAAAAGAACATGTTTCATAAAACGATTAGGTGTATTTTAACACCTTCTTAGTTCTATACGGCCTTGATTAAATATTTACTGTTGTCACAAAAATATATTTACTATACTGAATACAGCAGATGTAGTAATATTTTCCCCTTTAAAGCAAGCACATTTGGTTAATACTTAGCCACAATCGTTAGCCCAACACCCACACACTGTTTACAAGCTACAGCAAAATGATACACCCAGGAGGACCCTTGTCTGCTGCAAAGGCAACAGAAAGGGGGCTTGCCAATTACCTTCTTCGGCCTCTATAGCCTCAACAGTAGCTAAAGAGAAGAAAGGGTAGCAAAATGGATGAGAAAAATGAGCAGAGGATTTCAACTCTTATGAACAAGTCAGTGAGCAGCAAAGGAGCAGGTGAACTCATGTTACAGTAAGTGCTAGATTGGTTTGGCACAAAAGACAACATAAATGCTACACAAAGGCTGAGCTTAGCTATTATTATTTGCCAGCTTGTTTTCCATTTTGGAACGGTTAGATGTATAAAAACAAGATATTTAAGACCAAGAGTTTCTTAACTATACCATAGTTTAACCAAACCACTTCTATCAAAGAGGAAAAAACATTTCATACTTGCATTATTAACAGAGAAATACTTTTTAAGAGAAAACATAACAAATATACAATAAATCAATTTAATGGTCAAATGGTGAACGACAATAACGAACGTTCATGGAACTATAAAGTGGCAAGTCCTCAAACAGAACAGATTTTTGTTTTTCAGCCACACAGCAACAGTCACTTTCAAATGTCACAACTTTATTGGCCTATGAACCACTTTCTCTAACAAGTCACTTGCAAGGCTAGGTTTTATTTTTTAGTTCATTTACCAAGCAGTTATAAGCTCCCATAACCTTAATTCAACAGGCTTTCTTTCAGAGTTTCCTCACAGGTGTTTTCATAGGTTAATTACAAAATAAACTTTCTGTACCTAGCAAGTGAAAGATTAGTACAGAGTAAGTAAAAAGGAGGTAATATCGAACTTAAAAGATACCCGATCTCAGGCAAAGCTACCCAGGGTAAGCACAAAGGTATGTTCATGCTGGATCCACATAGCGCTGGTCTGCTCCAGGATCCCCTTGGTCCCTGTAATCACTCCTAGGAAAAGACTTTCTGCTAAAGCCAAATTTTCAGACGAAGAGGCAGGCTTACTGTGATGTTCCATCCCATCACATTCCTATTCCCTTCTCTCCAATGTTCAATTCAATCCTTAAGGCCCATACACACGGGGCTGTAGCTTGTTACACGTGGCGTGCGCCTGTCTGTGCGACAGTTCGCATGTGTGGATGAGGCCACGAACTGTCGCCAGGTCCCTCTGGTGCTCGGCGATTGAACGGTTCAATTGCCGGCAACTTCTGCCACAAGAACCGTCCCTAGTCCGCCGCGCGTACCGATGTGTGTATACGGACTAGGGACTAGACAACAGGCAGTGAAGGGAACATCCGGCGGGGGGACGAAACCTCCGCAGACAGCTTCCGCCACATCTCTGTCCCTCTGTGCTACGCGTGTACAGCTGTCGCACAGAGAGACCTGGCGACGAAATGTCGCTGATTTGTCTCGTCTGCTTGCAACTGCAGACATTTGTGTCTCATGTGTATGAGGCTTTAAGGGTGCTTTGCAATTAACCACAAAACATGGTGCCATTAACTCCAATATAAAAAGCTAAATTCTGGCCGCTGATTCATGAAAATCTTGCTAAGGGAGAATGGGCCCAATTTGCCTTGCATGCTAATTCCTATTTATAAAAAAGGTAACCACACTGTCATGCCCACCTCAGTAAACAGGGTGATTTTAACCCCTAATACATTTTATCGTAAAGAGAAAAAAAAAAACGAGAGAGAGAGAATTTTTTTTTCTTCCCCATGAAAGTATTTTTATTAAATCCAGCATCATGATCTGTGTATTTTCACAAAATTTTTTCAGGCAAAGAAAAAAAAAAAAAAAAAAAAAAAAGGAACACAGCCTAGTCATTTGTGTGCTTGGCACTGCACATACCCCCCCCTCCCCCCTAGTGGTATGGACAAAAAAAATGTTGAAACTGGTATGGACGAGTCAGGCTCGTCAATGCAGACAGGGAGATTTCTAGCTGCTCTGCGCCGCCGACTCTGCTTTTTCTGCATCTGTGGACTTCCCTGGGACTGATGGATGCCTGTCAGGACATTCAGGGTAGCGATCTGAGCTATCCACAGTGTGTGAAACTGCATCCATCAGTCTCAGAGAAGCCCAAAGAGCCGGCGGGGCAGAGCAGTGTTGCGGATGTGTATCCCGCTCCCTTCTGTCCTCCTTCCTGATACACCTGCCAGCTCCGATCCCCCTCTTTCTGACCCCCCCCCCTTCCGATACAGCTATCCAGATTCCCCCTCCCTCCTGACGTCATCAAGCCACGTCCCCAATACTGTATACAGTAGCCCGGGGCTGTACAGCGGATGAGAATTGGGGATCACCGCTGGAGAGAGCCTCAGTGAGTAAAACTCCCTAGTCTCTGCTCACAGCGCTGCCTGGGGATCAGGAGGGAGCCACCAGAAGATCAGGAGGGAGGGGGGGGGATCTGGATAGCTGTATCGTAAGGGAGAGAGGGAGGGGGGTCAGAGCTTTCACCACTATGGGACCCAGAAATGTGCAAAGAGGGGACAGAATAAGCAAAACAGTAACCATAAGCTGAAAACAAAGAAGGGGGGAATCTGGATAGCTTCCTGCCTGTACTATACTGGGGAAACTATTGGTGGCATGGCTAACTGTACTGCAGACCCTATAGCTGCCTACTGGGGAGACTATTCCTGGCTAACTATACTGCAGACCCTATAGCTGCCTACTGGGGAGACTATTCCTGGCTAACTATACTGCAGACCTTATAGCTGCCTACTGGGGAGACTATTCCTGGCTAACTATACTGCAGACCCTATAGCTGCCTACTGGGGAGACTATTCCTGGCTAACTATACTGCAGACCTTATAGCTGCCTAACTACACTGGGACACTTATTCCTGGCTAACCTATACTGTTACACCTGTAGCTGGCTAGCTATAATGGGGACAGTTATACCTGGCTACCTATACTGTGGCATCTATACATGGGTAACCAATACAGTGGTACCTATACCTGGCTACCCATACTGCAGCATCTATACCTGGCTAACCTATAGTGGGGTAGCCATGTCTGGCTAACCTATACTCACCATTGGCATGATGATCCCTTGTGTACGTTTGATAGCTTCCCCAGTGTCTTATTCCATGTCCCTCGGCAGATTTGCTTCTCCCTCTGCGATTACATATTCCCCTGGCGATTGAGGGCCACGCAGCGACATTAACATTTGGCGGCAATTTTTATTTTTTGTATTGAATTCAAGACAACCTGTATTGAATTCAATATTAAAACATTTATTGATTACAAAATAAAAAATTCTTGAAAATTAATTGAACCACTTTTTGCACAGAAATCCTGGGGAATTGAACGCTAGGGAGGTTAATAGAGTCAGCAGTAACGAATAACCACCTGTAGAATTAACCACAAAAATGTAATGTTGATGGGAGTGGAGAATACTGTAGTTTTGGGAAATTGACAGGGGGTAAAACAAAAGCAGCTATTACATCTTTCAACTTTTCCTTTATCCTTATTCATATGTCTTCCACTGTGCCCAACCTTCCACTTAATTACAAAGCAGGGAGCTGCTATAAATACTGCACTCCATGGCTTAGGTACAGCATTTACATTGCCAGTTTCCTAACATAGAATTCAGTTTACACATTAAAAGCTTAAATTGTGTAATATATATATATATATATATATATATATTTAATATAAATATATATATATATATATATATATATATATATATATATATATATATATATCAAATATAGCAAATTCATTACACTGCAGGTCTGTTAAGGTTTCTTTTTTATTGCTGCATGTATCTTGTTAATTATCTATGTGAATATTTCACAAGGTAGGTTATACCGCATGCTACCTGTACCTCTTGTTTGTCCAAATATGCTGTATTGTTTTTACTGCACGTTTCATCTTAATAGTATTATGCAATAACCATTATTGCATTAACAATAATAAAATTATGACTAAAAGAAACAAAGTATTAGAGAGTTGAGGAATTGTGTATTATACCATCTACCAAATTTGACTACTCCCTCTTTAAAAGATTAATATCTGGAAATCCTATTGTCAGGAAGTCGAAAGGCTGTGCCACACATCAGTGCGTCACATTGTTCCTGAGTTAGGGGGTGTTGAATAAGGGATGCCCACTCCTTTTAAAGTGATTTCCTCACTTTACTGGAGCCATTGTTCCCTTGCTTTATTTGCTGGGCTCCGGGCTCGGACCTAGTTACTCCCAGACATCTTTTTATTCAAAATCTACATTACACTAGCATCCTCGCTGGTCTTCGGGTTGTTAACTCGAGTTGCCAGATTAGTACTGATGGCAGCCATGCACAGGGGACACCCTTCGTTCAACAGCCCCTAACTCAGGAACAGGGCATTGTGACAACACAGGGCATAAACAAATGAAAGCCAAGATTCTCAGCTATCCAACAATATGTAGATTTTCAAAGTGGGGTAAGTATCTTTTAAAAAGGGGGCAGTCAAATTTGGTAGATGGTATAATGCCAAAGTACCGGGAGTCTTTATTGTACATGTGTAAAAATGTGTGCTCTGCACTCCAAACATTGTGGACTCAGGCTTGTAGGGGTAGTCCCAGACAGGGACTATGAAAAAAACTTTTTGCACACTAAAGTGGTGCTGCTCTGGATCCAGGGCCGGATTTACCATAAGGCACTCTAGGCACGTGCCTAGGGGCGCCCGATTGGCCAAAGGCGGGGTTAATTCATGTCCCTTTAACCCCTACAAAACGCAACACTTATGCCAGTGCCGCCCTCTGCCTCCTCCCGGCACCATGATCCGGCAGCCGCGGCCGCAACTAGTGAGGGGGCGGGCGGCTAGTGATACACGCACACAGTCTGTCATTGCGTGCCGCTCTCCCCGCCCACCGTGTTAATGCCTGCACGCAGCGCTGCAAGCAAACAGCAGGCTGCGTGCATAGGCGGCGCGATTGTTCCTCTCTGTTGGCTGGAGTCCTGGGGCTGGGAGTGTGGCTAACCATGTGGGCTGCTAAGAAGATGCGGAGGGACTTACCGGCGAAATTAGCCTGCCTGGCTGTGCCCAGAGGCGTGATGGAAGAAGATAGAGAGGAGGCCGGATCCAGCAGCAGCACAGGTGGTAGGCAAAAAGCTCCGCCCCACTGACCCCTCTCCTGTCCATTAAAGCTGCCAACAGCCAACCAGAATCTGTTTTCAGGTGACAGGCGGGAAGGGAGGGGGGGGGGGGGGGCGGATGAAACAGCCCTGTAGGTAGGACTGTAGGAGATAGCCCTGGCCTGCACTGTATAGTTACAGCCCCGCCCCCTGTGTATACTATTGGGGGCTTGAAGATGTCTGCACACGTGTGTGACATTGTGACAGTCACAGACAGCAGTGTGTGACACAGTGCCCCCTGGAGAGTGAATGAGACTGACTTGCTGCGACAGCCGGACACAGACCAGAGAGAGGGAGAAACCCACAAAGTAAGTGACAGACAAGTGACAGTTTTTAAGCAGACAGAGTAAGTGACTGATTGCTAATGCAGACTTGATCCTCCCCCCTCCTTTTTCTAGCAGAGACTACAACAGACAGTAGTGTCCCCTGCTGAGGCAATCCTGTGATGCTTCCCAGTGTTTCCATAGGGCGATATCGCAGCTCTGTCCAGCTGTCACCTGACCTGATAAAAGGTCATTGGCTGGGAGGAGGGGATCAATGCACCAATGTAGAGGTGGGGCCTGTCACTTGGACTGACCGATCACTACCACCCTGGCAAGCACGCTGTTCAGCCTCCCGTCTCAAAAAGACCTTACTGATTTAAATTTAACCAATCAAATACCACTGCAGCGTCTCACTATCTACTCAGTGCCTGCCTGTAATTAGAAACTGTGTGTTATTAGTATTACTTCCTTGTGATTTGTATTACTGTTATCTGCTTGTTGCTGGTAGTAGCCTATCTTTGGTAAAATTCTGCATGCCATTGGCAAAATCTGCATATTGTTGGTATTCTTTACTTGTCTTGGGTAGTATCTACATTAGCTTGAGTAAAAAGGGGTGTAACTTGGAGGTGTGGCTTGTGCTGATGGGCGAGGCTTAGGGCGCCAGAGCTTCTGTGCCTGTAGGCTCCTGAGCTGTAAATCCTGCCCTGTCTGGATCTGTGGGTATAGACAATGGAAACCAAGGGAAGGGAAAGCAGAGTGCTCCAATAGTGTGAATAGTTTTTAAAAGCTTGTTAAAGAGCCTCTGTAACATCAAGAACCTCCCCTGGGGCGTACTCACCTCGGGTGGGGGAAGCCTCCGGATCCTAATGAGGCTTCCCACGCCGTCCTCTGTCCCACGGGGGTCTTGCTGCAGCCCTCCGAACAGCCGGCGACAGACCCGACTGTAGATTCAATATTTACCTTTGCTGGCTCCAGCGGGGGCGCTGTGGCTGCTTTCGGCTCGGAAATACCCGATCTCCGTCGGGTCCGCTCTACTGCGCAGGTGCCGGAAACTTGCACCTGCGCAGTAGAGCAGACCTGACGGCGATCGGGTATTTCCGCCTACTTCTGAGCCGACAGCCATCAGAGCGCCTGCGCAGAAGCCGGGAAGGTAAATATTGACGTCACCACTGCAGCGCGACCCCTGAGGGACGGAGGACGGCGTGGGAAGCCTCATTAGGATCCGGAGGCTTCCCCCACCCGAGGTGAGTACCCCCCAGGGGACGTTTTGACGTTACAGTTCCCCTTTAAAGGTTCCTTGAGATTTGGTACTCTGCAGAGATTTGATGTGTATTCTCTAGAGCCATGGTGGCAGTGCATTAAAGAGATACTAAATACAACCAGACTTGCATTATGACACAGGAGAAGTGGCTCGGTGACTAAGGGTGCGAGCTGCAGACAGAGCAGAGCTGGTGACACCAGTTCGACTCCCAGTCACAGCAGCTTTCGGCTTGGCACTGGTCATGACTTACTGGCACTCAAAAACCTCTTTCCACCCCATTCCTTTAGATTGTAAGCTCGCAAGGGCAGGGCTCTCACCCTTTTGTGTCATGGAATGTAATTAATTTAATTGCTTGCACTCTGTTAGACATTTATACATTTTTAGTCATCATGTTAAATCAAATTGTAATCAGCAGTGCTGTATCTTGTATCAGCGTTCATATTTGATGTATATCATTGTCTGTATCATTATGTATCCCTTGTTTTCTTACATTGTACAGCGCCATGGAATATGTTGCCGCTTTATAAATAATAATAATAATAATAAATACACACCTAAAGTACAGTAAATACTATTGCATTCTATAGAACTGTGAGGGTCAGGGTTTACTAGAATGTGTGCATGATGGAAAAATATCATGGAGGTTGCTATGGCTGATCACACATTCTGAAATACTAGAGCCCTGCTACTCATTCTTGACCACAATATTTTCTGAATGGCTGACTCAAAAGTAGGAAATAC
Source organism: Hyperolius riggenbachi (assembly GCF_040937935.1). NCBI lineage: Eukaryota > Metazoa > Chordata > Amphibia > Anura > Hyperoliidae > Hyperolius > Hyperolius riggenbachi. Next base: position 237,339,118 of record NC_090646.1, on the reverse strand, counting down.
AGATTGCTGCCTTACTCTGACTCCATCCTTCTGAGTCAATACTGAAGCCAGGGAGTTAGAAATAACAGCCAGGTCAAGAATGCTAGAATCCAGATTTGTCTCATAGCTAGCTTAATTTAAGTTAGTGATCCCAAATTGGAAGACCTTACTTTCAACACTTGAGCACTCAAAGCCATAGAAGAATAAAATGACAAAAATAACCTTTTCAGCTAATAGCTCAACATAAATGAGTGCTGTGAGTGCTTTAAAATGGTCTGTAGACATTGGAAACCCTGACATTACTGTGCCAAAGTAGCAGGACATCCCAACTTCTGGCTTGTTTATAAGTACTCCACCGGACACCATATGAGAGTGACATTCACTGGAAATCAACTCATCAGTGGCTTCAGGTCCACTTTTTCACAAAGTACACTCTCAGATTTAAAGGGATACTGTAGGGGGGTTGGGGGAAAAGGAGTTGAAGTTACCCAGAGCTTCTAATGGTCCTCCACAGACATCCTGTGCCCACACAGCCACTCACCAATGATCCGGCCCCGCCTCCGGTTCACTTCTGGAATTTCAGACTTTAAAGCCTGAAAACCACTGTGCCTGCGTTGCCGTGTCCTCGCTCCCGCTGATGTCATCAGGAGCCTACTGCGCAGTCCCAGTATGGTCTGTACCTGCGCCGTGCGCTCCTGGTGACATCAGGGGAAGGGAGGACACGGCAACGCAGGCGCAGTGGTTTTCAGACTTTAAAGTCTGAAATTCCAGAAGTGAACTGGAGGCGGGGCCGGAGCATTGGGGAGTGGCTGCGCTGGCACAGGATGTCTGCGGGGGACCATTAGAAGCCCCGGGTAACTTCAACTCATTTTCCCCCGAACCCCCTACAGTATCCCTTTAAGTGCAAGTTACATACCAGCATTCATGTACACTCACCATCATCCGGTGCTATAAAATTCATAAGATTTCAACATAGGCATAGAATTGCTTAGACAAATAGGTAGCAAAGGGGTTGATCAAAGATACAGCTGATCTCCTTTAGAAAACACAAGGATTATACCACGTGTACTCATGTGGTGACTTTGAGTAAGCCAATACAAAGGACTATAGTGGCATCTGATACACAGAAGCTATACTGAGGATAAGAAGATATCATAGCTCTGGACAAATTAGTCCATCTACTCTAATGGTGCTCATACATGATACAATTTTTCCAATCAGATAATTCCGTTTGATTATTCCATTAGATTGAATGTACAGATTTTTCCAACATGTCCCATCAGATTTTTATTGAAAAAACGGGATAATTATTATTTTTTTGATAAAAAAAAACCGATTCATTTCATTGTACCGTGTATGGGCACCATTAGTGTCTGTCTGTCAAGAGTGCTGTGGTCAAAAAGGATCATGTCTGAGATTTAAAGCAACCTTGTGGTTGGTCACTAGAAACAATTAGTGGCAAGGCTGCATATTCCCCATTCTTGCCAACTCAGCAGCGCTCACCACTGTCATTAGCAGGGTTAGAGCCAAAGACTGTTTCCTATCCTGCTCTTGCCCATCCCACCCAGACCCATGGCTTTTTCTATACCCTCTTCCCCCCAGCCATGTCATAGATGCAGTGAGCAAGTAAAGGCCACTTAATATGGGTAAGCTTAGTATTGGACCAACTGTCAGATAATCTTTGGACATTGCGGAATACTGAGGTGTTAACAGCTGGTAAGGCTACATGCCATACAGTCTTAACCTCCTTAGCGGTAACCCCGAGTCGGGCTCGGGATGGAAATCTGCAGCTCAGAGCAGTAATCCTGAGTGGATCCATCAAAGGTGTGGAATGTGAAGGGCTTGATCTATCAAGTGGTATGATTTTTAGGGTCTGAAAGCTTGTGGAAAACATATCTGGAAATAATCATACCGCCAGGAAGGTTAAAGTTAATCTGTAGTGGATCACTGTAAACTTAAAGCAATCCTGTAATAAAAATAAATCCCTCTGGGGGATACTTACCTCGGGAGGGGGAAGCCTCTGGATCCCAAGTAGGCTTCCCCCGACCTCCTCCGTGCCTACCTTAGCCTGCCCAAATCCCCTGAAGTCCGGTGATGTAAATATTTACCTCTCCGGGATCCAGCGCAGGCGTACTAGCGGCTTTTCATTCTGGTAAGGCCAGACTAGCCGAATCCGATCGACCCACTCTACTGCCGAGGCGCAAGTAGAGCGATCGGGTTTGGGTATTTCCACCTTACCCGAAGGAAGAGCCGCTACTGCGCTGGATCCCGGGGAAGTAAATAAATCAAGCCTTACTAGGCTTGTCGGGGGAAGATTGCGGGAGGCTTCGCGGGAGCCAGCGCTGTATTGCCTGCAGCTACAGGGATGGGACCCTGAGGCTTCACCCTCCTGAGGTAAGTATCCCCAAGGGACTTTTTTAGATTACAGAGTTTCTTTAAGGTTCTGAGACTTCCTTATTCCACGTTTGCGTTATCAAAAAATGTTTTAACAATGAATTTCTTAACTTGTCTCAAATTAAGATACTGGAAAAAGTGATATGCTGCTGTGTAAAATGTAATAAGAGGTTTAAATCTGTTCTATAAGGTATGCAATTACAATATACATAACTGCTTTTGCTTTACTAACTTCACTTAAAACATAATAAACCAAACAATTAACTTACTGTTCTCTTGTAGATAATTCCATAGGGTGGTTTAAAGCACATGGATAAATACAGAAGCTTATAGGTTTATTAATTTAATTTGTAATAACTGGCACATTTTTCCAGAATCACGAAAATGTGCATTTTAATGAGCAAATATAAGGTTAGAAGGATGTGCATAATAAACAGTCTTTCTCAAGATCCCCAGTGTCTCACGATTTGCCGATTGGTATTCTAGTATTGTTATGTATATCGCCGGAATAATGATGATATAATATTGCACAAAGATGACAAATATTCCCAACTGCACATTTATTTAAAAAAAAAAGTCTAAAAATGTACATTTCCCACATAGATAAGTCCCAAGTGCAATGTTAACGTTACTGTGCACATGTAGCTTTCTTACTACAATAAAAAAAATATGGAAGACAGCACAGTTGACCTCCTGAAATGCTAGCTCTAAGGTGACAAGCAAATTCATTTCTTGAGGTAAAAAAAAATGTAAGTCCTTGTTCTCAATTGCCACGTTAAACGTCAGTTTATTAGAAATAAACTGTGTCAACAAGGAGTTTAGTTGGCTGCGCACAGATCAATAATTCTGACGGATCTGATCACATTCAAATCGATCAGAGATCTAATCACTCCAACACATTAGATTTCCAATCTGTAAATGTCCAACTGATTTCAGACAGATTGTCAATCAAAAGGGTGATTGAGCAGTACATTTTCATCAGGTGGGCAGAGAAAGGAACAGCATGAGATTGATTGCTACACAGAGTTCTCCTGCAGCACCAACTATAGGGATGGTATGTGTAATTCTAATATCAATCCAGATATTACAGTGTACGTACTTGCAGTGGTCAACAGAAAACCTTTTTCATTGACTAATGGTATTTGAAACAGAATCATCTATCAGGTCTGACCATGTGACAAGGTAAAAAACAAAAAAAAAAAAACAAGGTGCCAGACTGCAGATCCCAAAACCCCAGCACTTAAGTAGAAACCATGTGTCTACATAAGTAGGTGAACCCTGCAGTCACAGGCAGGGATGCTCTCATGAGTAATAATGAATGCGTAAGCAATCAAATTTGTTATTCAAATAAGCGTTAATTAGCTCAGGTGTGCAGCAGGGAGTGAAGGAGCTATTTACAAACAAGAGCGTGTCCTCCCTGAGCTCCAAATAGCTTGCACGCATCCTATTGGTCGCGTTGCAAGCCTCACCACCATGCACTTCCTCCTTCTGGCTTGAAGGAGGAAGAGCGAGCAGTGAGGCTTGCAACACAACTAAACACTTGTTATTACTCGTGAGAGCATCCCTGGTCACAGGTAGAGGGTGGAAAGACCCAAACTCTGGTAACGGGAAATAACGGGCTCTTAGGGTTTTATGCGTGCATGGATAGCACAGAATCCATTTCCAGAGGTACTGCTTATAATTTACACTAACTAACAATAGCTGTTAGAATTTGCCTTGATCAATTTCGTGTTCAGGGGGGGCTTTTATGGTTTACAGATGATGGAAGCCTCAGGTACACACAGAAATCCAAGCAGGGTGTAATTTTTTTTTCGAGATTAACCAGATAGTTCAGTTAATGAAGTGCATTAGAACCTGCATCACCCAGGTCCACAATGCCAATAAACCTGGTAACCCAAGTTCTAGGACTTTTCTTAATTGCTTACAAAACGTTTGAGTAATGCTTACCTAGAATACATAACTTGCAAAAGTTCACTTTTGCTAGGAAACCTTTTCTTCAAAATTTTGAATTTCAGCTCAAATGTGGTTTTGATCTCCATTTTTGCAGTAGTTACAATGTCCATATGGCAAAACATTTTTTTTTTTAAACGACAAGTTATGATGTTGTGCTTGATAATTAATACATTACCTTATGTCCAGAAATTGTCCATCCAGTGGCCAAATTAAGTTCCAATAACCATATTGCAGAATAGAAAGGACTGATTTCTACATTGTATCTCTCGCCATCATGTTTTGCTTTCTCAGTCTGGCACATACTCTTCATAGACTAGCGATGATAGTACTGCTCTAGCAATATAAATTTGGAGAGATGTATTTCACAATAATATACAATAGGACTTCCTTACCGCTCTGGATAGATGGTTTTCCTCCAGAGAGGACCCCACTCGGCAGCATCCCAGTAGGTGTAAGACCTTTCAAAGTCAATACACTTTCACTCTCTTCTCTGTTCCCCAAAAAAAGAAAGGATAGAAAAAAAAAAGGAGTACAATTATTGTTTATACTTTGACTACATAAAATGCAGGCATATTGGCAGGAGAACATTCATCACTGAATCAAGACTGTTATCCTTAATCAGAAAATGTGCCTTGGCTAGATACCCTTCATTAGGCCAGCTGTAACATTAAATATATAGGTTTGAAGGTTTGTGAAGAGTTCAAATCATATAGTAAGGTTGGCCATAAACACTATCAATAGATTTAATATGCTAATAAATCTGTAAAGTCCACGTTCTATACAAATTCCCTCAATGAGACGTCTATTGCAACCATTAAACATGTATATTGCTGTACACATTTTCCAAATTATTCGACACTGAATTACTATTAACTAATAAATGAACAGTTACTACTTTAGCGACTTGGGACTGCATAAGGCTCAACTACATTTTGTATGATTATTGTAAGAGTGACCATGTGTGACCCAACCACTAAATCATGCTACGGATCTCAGAGCTAGTTATATGAATCAGGGCATAAAAGTTTTTCTTAGAGAAGATTAGCAGTATTTATGGGTTGTCCGGTGCACTCACAACTGCATACATCATTTTTCCAGTATGCAGGCGATGGTCACTGCAGTGGAAAAAAAAAAAAAAAAAAAAGTGAAACATATTCACATGTGCATCATATTCACTTGATGACTTGTCGGGAGATCACTGTAGAAATTCCTAGGAACAGTGCAAGAATACACTTACTTACCTTGAGACATCCGTCAGTGCCAACCAGTCACAATTCACATTGCATATGATAATGATAGTACAGCAAGTGCTGCTCAAAGTAGGGGCCAGAACAATGTTAACTGGAGCTTTGCCAGTTCTTTTCCATTATGTGGATATTGGGTAACAAAAAAGTGAGTGCAATAAAATGAGTCATATTTAACCTTTATACTATACACATTTCAAACCTTTTTTGCAGAGTGATAATGTGACTATCAAGTCATTTTTTTCTGACAGAGGTTAATTAGGAATACACCATCCTACACAGTAGATGTCTTGATATACCTCTATACAGTATATTGTGTCTATTTTTTTACATGTTTTAAAGGTACTTTTTACATATTTTTCAAATAAAGAGTACTGCATTTAGGAGCCGTGCTGAACTTTCTTTGGCTGTTTAAAAGCACACCTGAAGTGAGAGGAACTCCATATGGAGGCTGACATTTATTTCCTTGTAAACAATCAGATAGTCTGGCTGTCCTGCTGAACCTTTTTAATACTTTTAGCCATAGACCCTGAACAGGCAATGCTGATCAGTTGCACAGATTGATGTCTGACTAGATACATGCTTGTTTCAGGTGCGTCATTCAGACACTACTGCAATAGTCAGAAATAAAACATGGCTGCCAGGTCAGTACATGCAATAAAGGCACAAGGAAAAATGAGCATCAGTTTGTACAAATCGTAAACCATTTGTATAATTACAGATATTCTACTATCCCGAAAAGTACAATATCCATTATACACACATTTTTCTAACCCTTTCCTATCTGCGCATAACACTAACATCCCCCAACACTAACTAAGCACCCCTACAACTAAGCTCCTCCCAATCAATAAAACATTACCCGGTAATTAACTCAACGCCCAAAGTTTGGCGACAGTGTAGCCAAACCTCAGTGCACTACTACTCCCAGCGATATAGCCACTCGTTACCACGCATCCTCTGTTGGTGCTGAGTGTTCTGCTACGTAGTAGCAGATCGCCACTACTGTTATTTTCCTTTGGTACCTTTGGTGGCCGCTATTTTTGTGCAGAGGGTTCCTTCACATAGTAGCAGAATTTCAATGCCGCTATTTTGCTTGAGCATCTCCGGAGCACAAATTTTTGCAGCAGCCGGTCATTTTTACATGGGCTCCTATGGCAGCACCCAATTTTCCGCTTCTGAGATTATGCCCATTTCTCCTTTTTCCCCTCCGAGGCAACTTGTATTTTTAAAATGAAAAAAATATGGCAGCCTCCATATACCTCTCTTCAGGTGACTCATTTTTTATTTTAATACAACTCTTCTAAAAATACTTTTTTTCATTGAGCAGTGAGGCAGTGCAACAATACTACGCCTAACAGCAGCTAGGGCTTTTTCAAATAACTGCAATATTTTAATTCTGGTTGGTTGCTACGGGTTACCGGACCATGTCCTTATAATTATGCTTGAATAGCTGCAGATAAAACCTATACAATCTACAAGTAAACCATTGCAAGCCGCGTTTCATAAGCATTAAAAAAAAAAAACTTTTGTAACATATGGATGCTAAAAATGCCAAGGTAGGAACATATACCCAGTGCTAGCATTCTGGACTGAATCTATTGCATTACTATAAAAAGATGATGGCTACTTAAAAGGATTATAAAATGAAAGTGAGATGTCCTCAATCAAACCTTCCTAGTTTTAATTACAAGCTTAATTTCCCAGCTATCCTTCAATAATCTTCCAAAAGATCATTGTGTTCTATGGTCAAGCACAGTCCATGACTGATCTCTATTACAGGCATTAAAAACCGGTTTTAATTAAACATTTCTTCCATGTGGAATCCAGGAACTCACCCTGTCTTAATTCAAAGCATTAGTCTTCCTACAATAACATGGTTGTTTTAAGGGCAGCACTTCTATATGATGCTGTATTTACATGAACAGCGAGATACGCAGCACGAAGAAAGCAGCAGCTGAAAGCTATGTTTACACCTGTGATGATTGGACCCTTTGCTTTTGGCTCAGCTCCCAGAATAAATTGGAACATAACACCAAGCGAGACCAAGGACCTAAAATAATTACTTGAAAGCACAGCGAGAGAGGCTTGGAGGAGAGTGACAGATAATCTCCCCATGACCTCAAAGAAAAATGCACAGGTTATTGCTTACAAGACAGATGCTGTGCTCAAAGAATCAGCAGCACTTTGTGAAGAAATGACAACACAAACACATATCGAGCAAAGTTCCAAGGCGGTAATAAACACTGCTATGGCAAACAAGAAAATGGCATTATACCTTAGAATATCAAGTGCTGACACATATTACTTTGCTTACAAAAGCATTGTACAGTATAGCCAAGCCTGTGTAACATTCATTTACAATAAGTTTTGTAGTCTCTTTAGAAATATGCAAGGGTAAAGATTTGAATATTTTCAAACAAAAAAACTAATTTAGAAGTTAAACTATTGAAAATGGAATTTGGGATCTAACACGAACTTGAATGAAATTAGAACTATTTTATATCAAACAAAAGAAGCAGCCCAGTACATAGCAAATTCCTCAGCAGTGAAAGTGGTTAAAGGACACCTGATCTAAAGGCTGCCATACACTGGACGATTGCCCCCAGATTGACCAGCAGATAGATCCCTCTGTGATTGAATTTGATCAAAGAGGGATCTATTGGCGGTCTACACTGCAAACAGATTTTGAATCGATTTCACTATGAAACCGATTCACAATCTGTGGAGCTGCCGCCGCCCCCCCCCCCCCCCCCCCCCAATACATTACCTGATCCGGCGGGCGCGAGTCCGCTGTCTCTTCTCCGCGCTCTGCTCCAGGGCTCCAGCTTCCCTTTACTTCCTGTCGGGGGAAGTTTAAACAGTAGAGGGCGCTCTAATGTTTAATTAAACTTCGTCCGACAGGAAGTGAAGCCAGCCGGAGCCTTTCGGAGAAGAGACAGCGGGGACACGCGCCAGCGGAACAGGTAATGTATTTCCACTAGCATCGGTTGTCGGACATTCGAACTCCGCTATCGATGCACTCCTGACCTGCCGGGGATAGAGCGAAATCTTCCGCGCGGACAGATCGACGGAAACGATCGATTTCGGACAGAAATCGATCTTTTGGTCAGCGTTTGTGATCGAATCTGTGCAATCGTTGCGCAGTGATCAAATCTGCTGTATATCGGCGGGGAATAGTATAAGTGTATGGGCCCCTTAAGAGGGATTTGGAGGCTATATACCAATTGCCTTGCAGTCCTGCGGATCCTCTTCCTTTTTACCTATGGCCATGCACTTACATATTTGCAGCAGATTCGACCATCAGATAGATTTCTGTCAGATGCCTGTCAAGTCGCCTCTGACAGGAATCTATCTGTGCGCCACACACTAGGAACAGATTTCCAATAGATTTCAGAATGAAATCGATTTAAATGCATTATTGGATTATTAGATCCAATGAAACTCTATGGGCCATCGATCAGCTGCCAGCAGATCGACCTAGATTTTCCACCCAGTCAGATAGATCAAATCTGCTGAAAATCAATCAAAATCAGCCACAAATTGATCGATTTGCTAATTTGATAGAATAGATTTCCGATCGATTCCATTGAATCGATCGGTGGCTGAAATCGATCAGTGTATGGGCCCCTATAGACCCCGAATAAGCATGCAGATGAGGTGTTTCTGACTGAAGTCTGACTGGATTACCTGCCAGCTTGTTTCAGGTGTGTGATCCAGATACTACAGTTCAGCACACACCAAACCTCTTATCTTCTAACAGTAGCTTAACTTTATTCAGATTTTATTCATGCAGTGTAGTGACAAAATAAACTGACAAGTAGATATTTAACATAAATTATAACCCAAAATACACCCAACAGTGCTCAATTCCACTGGATCCAATGGCTAGATTACCATGGAAGCTATAACACAGAGGTTTAAGCCATTAAATACATGTCTAGGCAACCAGCCCAAGAGCAAATTTTCTGGCTTGAGGACAGACAAAAAGCCCAAAACAGCCTAAGGCCATTGTCTGTTGCCAATTTTTTAATAACGTTTTTAATGGCTTAAACACCTGGATTTCAGTTATGGTAACCATCTTCTTGCCAGTTTATTCCCTGGTTTGTCATTACACTGCATGATTAAAAATATCTGAATAAAGTTAAGCTACTATTCAGAAATTAAGAGCTTTGGAGTGTGGTGGTCTGCATATGCGACAACTGAATGGGTCCTGCGATTGCTCTGGTGGACTGACTGTTACACTTCAATTGTGTGAAGGCCCGGTAATTAACCGTACCACAGCCAGCCAGTTATTCAAAAAGCCCAGAGTTCAGTGTAGCCAAACTTCGGTGTACTACTGTTCCCGCTGCCACTACACAAAAGCAGAACTCCATTGCCGCCATTTTTGCTGAGGCAACTCCGGCACCCAAATATCCAGCTATAGTCTTATTTCTAAGCTTAACATGAGCACCAATGAGGGTTCATTTTTCCCTGCCAGGCAACTGGTATTGTTTAAAGTAAATAAATATGGCAGCCTCCATATACCTCTTCAGGTGACTCATGAATTCTCATTTGGTACAACTCTTCTAATAAGACCTTACTCATTAAGCAGTAAGGCAGTGCAGAGTGCAACAATACTATCCAACATGCAAAAACTAAAAGCAGAATACTAATTGAGCAGTGCCTGTCTAAACTGTGCTCTCTCCAGTCCCCTTGCTGCCCATGAGCTTTCCTAACACAAGCTTAGTTTCAATAAGTCTAAAAATACAACAGACTACTGTGAGGAAATTCTCTGCTGCACAGTTTACTTTCTTGTGCAATAGACTACCTGGGGCAAAATTTGACCTGGGGGTAATGACACGAAGCAGGTAAGGTACAAAATGCTGTCAGTGCTACTCTGTGTATAAAGAATGGGGAAAGAAAAGCCTAAGTCAATATTCCATACTTATCAGTGCTGATCCTAAGTTCAGTAACAATATAAAGTTGAGGAACCACCAGCTAAGTGGAAACTGTCGCTCTACTGCTCAGATTCTGGTAAACTTAGATCTGGTTGGCTGCTATTAGTTTGAGCACTGTTCCACTTCCCACTGCCTTACTGAATAAGTCTATTGGTATTTTAAAACCATACCTCTATAAAGAATGAACATCCATTGCTCTAAACATGAGGGAAAAAAGCTGCTATTTGATATGTCAGGAAAAAAAAAAGACACAGAAGAGATTTCCCACCTCAGTACACTGAACACTCTTGCCATTTTCCCAATAGCTCGGATCTTGTTCCTGATTACTTCTTTACGAGCTGCAGCTGTTGCTCCTGTAATTAATACAATTAGAACAAATGTCAATCTTCAAGTCTCTAATGTACATACAGAGCTATGCACAGCACACATGCACTATCTGCAAAAAAATGTAACTTTCCATTTTCTACAACAAAACAAAATTGGGTCCAAACGTTACATGAGTATGTATCACACAGAGTACTAGTATGCTTTGTCTCACTCTCCAAAGATGGGCATTAATGATACAATGCTGCAGTCGATTGATCGTTTCCAATCACACCGGTTGAGCCCATTTTTTGGGATGATCGGATTGGTTAGCAGGAATTCAGCAGTTAATGGGCACCACCAATCATTTCTGATCAATTACCATGGCCACAGAATTGTACCATTAATGGGCACCTTAAGACACACACGCACCATACAGACACACACAGTATTCTTTTGCCACTTTATCATATATTGGCACTTCAAATACAATGAACTTCAGCATGTACAGAGACATATCCAAGAGCAGAGGCAGAATTTTTGAAAGCTATTCCAAATCTGCCTAGCACCAGAAAGGCGACATGCTGAGAATATTCACACTCTGACATTATGCAGCATTAACATTACTATATTCATTCACTGACTCACTGGTTATTACCGTATATTCTTGTTTATTACTATCCAAAATAAGAAAGTTTAATTTTTTCATAACTTCAGCAAAAATGCTTTTTTTTCAAAGAGGAATTCCAGGCAGTTAAGATAAACCCCTCCCATCCCCCCATGCTAGGTTGTGCATTGTTAAGTTTTTACAAATGGAGTGATTTTTATAAGACTACAGTGAACACTTCTGCAAATTAATTCTAAACATCTTTGGCTCTAGAAACCTCAAATGTAAGTATAGTCAGACATCTCCATTATGAGAGCACTTAGCAAGAAACTATGCATCGCAGTTCATATTTGCTGCATAACAGAAACTTATTTTTTAATTTACAGCAGCAAGCTGAGTGAACATTAATAGCTGCAGTGAATGTACATGCACACTATGATGCCCTAAATGATGCAATATACCTTACATTATAGAATGTTAAACGCCTAGTACAGCAGCCTGTATGTACCATGCAGCCCTGCTGCCTGGCTAGCCTGTATGTACCGTGCAGCCCTGCTGCCTGGCTAGCCTGTATGTACCGTGCAGCCCTGCTGCCTGGCTAGCCTGTATTTACCATGCAGCCCTGCTGCCTGGCTAGACTGTATGTACCATGCAGCCCTGCTGCCTGGCTAGCCTGTATGTACCATGCAGCCCTGCTGCCTGGCTAGCCTGTATGTACCATACAGCTCTGCGCTGCCTGACTAGCCTGCATCTATCTCTTGCTGCCAAGCTGGGGATGAGCATCCCAGTTTGTCTACCTCCAGCCAAGTGGTTTTCAATTCTATGAACCAATGGTATGTGTGTTGGATTCATACATACTGTATGTGCTAACTGTATGTCATAATTGATCAAATCTGGAAGTAAAGAAATATTTGTACGGCTCTATCCACTGTCGTGAAGTTATACATAATTTATGAGAAGTTAAAGATATAAGGTCATCTTATTATGCACATCATTTCTTAGTGTGCATCCTTAGTGTGCATGTCATTTCATGGGTGTTCCATTTTGGACAAGAGGAAGTCCAAGTGCCCTTGGTTTTTAAAAGGTAAAACTATGATGACCAACCATAAAGATATTGGCCTCAATTTACTAAGCGTATCTCCTGTCTTTAATAACTCTTCTGAGCTGTTTCTACAGTTATCACAATTATATCACCATGGTGATAACTGTAGAAACAGCTCAGAAGAGTTATTAAAGACAGGAGGGAGATAAGCTTAGTGAATTGAGGCCTATGTCTTTTCATAACTTAGCATCATGCATCTTCTTCAGGAGATGGTGATTTACCAGTCTTTTTCTGAATTACTGTACATGAATTAAGGTTTACATATTCATAAATATTTGAGCACCATACGTTGATAGTAAAGTATGCCTGACCTAGGCAAAGCTACCTAAGGTAAGCTCGCTCAGAGGTAAGTTAATGCTGGGACCACCTATCTGTGCATTGTCCGCTCCTCTACCCTTCACCAAAAAGTTGAAAAGTTATTAAACATACATAAGAATATGTTGGGTGTGTATGGGTTTGTGGAGATCTTCAGACCATTCCCACTGCCCCCATCAAACCAAAGAATATATGAGAATGTACTCAAAGCACAACTACTATGGTAGGACACCTTCCTGTGTCAGAATGACGACTACTCAGATACACAGATATGACAATAAGAAAGTCAATGGTTAACATGGATATGCAATCAAGGTGTGACAACATGCAAGAAGTAAAAGGTAATTTTTACAGTTTGTGTTGCAATTTTCTGTTTATTTTTTTTTTCTTTCCCAAATGTGCAAAGTTCAAACTTGTATACAGGCGACAAGATGATACTTAGAACCTTACCTCATTGCATTTTACCATAAAAACACACTGGACAGGCTAACAACAAACAGGTCTTTTTCAATATTCTAAATCATGACTTAATTAGTAATTTATCTTGAATTTTTGAAGAAAAACACATTTTGTCATTATAGATGTCGCAATATATTAGGACATTAGATCTTGGACTAGTTTTATCTCCTCCTACTGGGGGTGGGTCTCCGTTTTCTTTTCAAAAGCACTGACTGTCGGCTGCTCAGTCCAACTGCTAAAATAGTGTGCAAGTAAATAGGGAGGCCAGCCTCTTTGTATAGATCCTTTCTAATGGAATGCTTTTGTAAAGAATAAAGGAACTATTGAGCATCCCCCATGTGGAGATGGACTAAGCCAAAACCAGTCAGATCAGTCAAACTTCTTTACCCACTGTAAGTGATAGCAACATAGGGAAAAATAGTTTAAAGAGCATGGTCCAGGAAAAAAAGTAGTTTACAGTGCATTTTACTGTAGAATAATAATTCATCTGATCTATGTAATTTTATATTTTTTTTTCTCAGTAATGGCCCTCTAACCTCTTACTATCCAATACCGAAATGAAATATTGTTCCTAGAGATCGCACACATATGTTATGCCCTTGTTCAGAATCCAGTACAAGATATTTTTTTACACTTTACAAAAACATGAAGCCATCAGGCCTGGAGTTGAGCTGCACAGCTCACCGTATATAGAGCACCTCACTGCATGCCTTGGTTACAGAGTATTAAGTGGCAGCTTGAAGTGTAAACCCACACATTATCAGCTCTGCAAGTCCAAACCATGTAATACCTTTTTTCTGTGCATAAATAAGATGATCTTCTTATGAAAATCCAGAGGCACACACAAAGACAAATGAGATTGGAAGGATGAGAAAGAAAAGGGAAAGAGTGAAATGGCTACTAAAATAAAAACGGCAGAGGTGTCTGTAAAGTACAACAAATCATTAGGTAAACAAAGGACAAAAAACAAAAAAAAAAGAGAAACTGAAAAGAAGTGGAACACACAAGCTGTGAGTAGGTTAGGTGATGCCATTAATGAGATCGCTTATAAAAATGAAGACATGCCATTATTGTTTGAGAATGACTCAACGACAGGCATTCCGTAGCAGTCACATGCTATTATGTGAGTCACAATAAATACTTCTTTATTACTACATTCATCTACTAGTGACTCAAACAGGTAATACCTATGTAGAAAAAAAATGTGTAGTTAATCTTCACACTAAATCAAACAAAGATTAACAATAAGAAAAACTGTAGTGTACCGTAATTCAAATACAAATGTCAATAAGACAAAATAAAATAAAATAAATATACCACTCTACCCATCTAAAGTGGCCAATTAGAACTCCTACATCCATGGTCAAACTTCTGTATTTGACGCTGTGGATTAAAGTGGGATGCTTGGCAAATATTAATAACGCATGCTTGTAAAGAAAGCAGTATACGCATCTGCTCCAACGTTATGGCTAACAGGCCTCTTGAGGCCTTGATAAAATTGCATTCCCTTCTCATTGACAAATGATGGCTCTGGCACTGCGATCCTCTCCACAGATCACGGCTGTAATGTCTGCTTTGAGCCCCAGAACCATTTACACTACGTGGACAGAAGTAGAGACTGCAGTGTGATCTAAAATGCCATTAAAACCTGCAGCTGTCAGCAGATGTAAGCATTGTCACATCAGGGCAGCTGGAGACCTGTAATTACCAAAGTGCCAGTGTAGCTACAACAGACGTGAACTTTTTGTGTAGTTTACTACTTTTAGAGGTTAAAGGTAACCTAAAGCAAGAGAGATATAGAGACGGCCATATTTATTTCCTTTTAAACAATGCATATTGCCAGGCAGCCCTGCTGATTCTCTGCCTTCAATACGTTTAGCCATAGACCCTCAACAAGCATGCTGATCGGGTGCTGTGACTGAAGTCTGACTGGATTAGCTGCATGCTTGTTTTAGATGTGTGATTCAAGCCAAAAAGCTCAGCAGGATAGCCAGGGAACTGGTATTGCTTAAAAAAAAAATCAATATGGAAGCTTCGCTTTAGGTTCTCTTTAAAGGACAACTGAAGCAAGAGACACAGAGGCTGCCATATGTATTTCCTTCTAAGCAATACCAGTTGCCCGGCTGTCCTGTTGATCCTCTGCTTCTAAAACTTTTATCCATAGACCCTGAGAAAGCATACAGCAGGTCAGGTGTTTCTGATAATATTGCCAGATCTGACATGATTAGCTGCATGCTTGTTTCTGGTGTTATTAATTAAGACACTACTGCCGCTAAATAGAACAGCAGGGATGCCAGGCAACTGGTATTGTTTAATAGGAAATAAATATGGCAGCCTCCATATTGTTCTCACTTCAGTTCTTTGAGTTAAGTTGTGTGCCAAAAAAAGTTGCACTTTGCTTGCAGATAGCCTTTACTGATAAGTTTTGCAGTCCTTTGGGTGCACCGAGAACTTCAAAACAGATCCACTTGTAGCCAATAGAGGTTCCTTTGTGAGTCAGAAGATGATGATTGCCACAGGATGTTCAAAGATACTAGAATGGTCTACCAGATTCAACCAACCTGGTTAGCTGTGCTTAAAGGGAACTAAGCACCCTTTCTTTCCCTGGAATTTCTCCTGGTTTGTAATAGCTATAGGAGCTATCATGTTCCCCCATCCCCTTCTTATTTACAGAAGTCACAGATGCTATGTTCACACACTCCCACTGGATAAGCTCTTTGAAAAAGTTGTACTAATTACCCACCCCCTCTGTTGATGAAAAGGTATGGTTTACTTCTTGGTAATGTATGCAACAAAACAATTACTTAAGTTCTTAGCTGCCTAAAAACCTCTGCGGTTGGGCCGTCTGGCTGAAGTAGGCTAATAAAACTTGTGCTAAACTATAAATGTAAGAATGGAATGTGAAATAGAAGTTTTAATAATGAGACACATCGTTGGAATGCATTATTAATGTGCTGTTAGGTTGCCCTGGGTGCTAAAAATGGTGTGCTGTTCACTTTAAACCTCCAGTGGTTCCCAGCTCCACAAATAATTCAATAAATGCGAAGGAGGCACTCAAAAGGTTTTTTAAACTTGGGTTTATCACAAAAGATCAGCACATGAACAACATGTTTCATGGCTGTCCCATTCCTTTGGTGTGAGGAAGTGGGCAACCCTGAAACATGGTGTGTATGTGCTGATCTTTTGTTATAAATGCAAGCTTAAAGAGGCGATTGCTATACCCAGATCAAAGCTGTAGGAATACAGCTGCAAAAATACCAACAAAGCAAAAAGTTAAGAAAGAACACCAGTGCTTGGCCAGCTCTGTAACCTGTATTGTCAACTGCAAATAAACCCTCAACACAGTGGCATTTCCATAAGAAAGTTTCTCATGAGACTTTATGACAGAAATCAGTTTCTCACGTAGGACAGAAACCGCAATTAAAAACTGTCCAGAAATTCTGCTCACACAAAACCTTTCCAAATGCAAGTCATACAAATGTTCAGCATTAGAGCAGAATATCAATATTTTGTAGATATGAAGGTTTGTTTTTCTCAAGCTAATTAAAAGCTAAATGGTTTAGTTATTGCACCGTAAGGCAACAAAGTACTTTTTAATGGGCTGTACATTAGCATTCTGTACAACTGGCATAACTGCTGAAATACATAAGCCACTCTTAATATTCCATTTTTATACAGCCATGGTTTTCCAGTATCCATTAACTTTCTGAAATAAGGCTGGCGAGTTCAGCTATTTACATGATAAAATACAAAGAAGAAGATGACTTATAACTAACAAAACCCTTTGCAATTTTACAGAGAAACAGCATTTACTTCAGAAGATAACTTATTGTGTAAAAAAATAAATAAATCCAATATTAAAGTTGTCCCCATCTGCACTTGTCTTATGGGAGATTATATTGTACTGTATAGACAACATTATGAAGTGATATAAACTCAGGCGTTTGTTGTATATCCCTAAATGTCTATCTGTAATATAACAAAAAATACTTTGAGTTATTTATATATTAATAATTACAACTTAGAGAGTGAAGCCTCGAAAATTACCTGTTTTTATTAGCCAGTCCTTTTCAGCATTAAATGGCATAGATAAAACACTGCATTCCCGTGGCTAAACGAGGCCTTAATCACCCAGGAAATCCCCAGGGCAAATTGCGGGGCTCCTTCCTGTTGGAGGCAGAGCTTTGTGCAGTAGCTCAGCCTCTATTCGCGTCAATCCCAGCAGATCGCCGCCTCCTCCCGCCCCTCTCAGTCTTCTTTCACTGAGAGGGGCGGGAAGAGGCAGAGATTCACAGGATTGACGTGACTGGAGGCTGAGCTACAGCCCAAAGCTCTGCTTTTCCGGGCAGCAAACCATGACTTTGAAAGTTGTGGAATTTTGCCCCGGGATTTTGGGGTGATAAAGGCCTCGTTTAGCCGCAGGAATGTGGCGTTTCATCTATGCCATTAATGCTGAAAAGGACTGAAGCCTTGAAAATTACCTGTTTTTACTATCCAGAGTCTCTTTAATCTAAAACTTACTGTTACTGCTCCCCTTACACTAAACTAAATACCATCTAAGGATAGTGGTACTGCATGCTGAAAATCTAAGGCCTATAGGACTTAAGCAGTTTCCTTGTTTAATTTAAAAAAAAATGCACTTTAAACCATAACATATACTTTAAAAAAACCTATAGCTATAAAATAAAACTTCATGTTGTGCAGCCATTCTTCTGTGAACTAAAACCCTGGCTTTTAATTTAGCTGTAGGGATAACAGTTGTGCCTGGATGAGTGAATCTGTGAATGCAATTGTGTGAACATTTGCATGTGAGTGTGCGAAGGGTTAATAGATTTTTGCTGTTTTCTAGCCACACCCCCTTCAGCACCTCCCTTTCCCTAATAATTTATTTAAGGTCCTAACTAGAGGCGATGTGCCTGGATATATGTATGTTTATTCTTATCATTGACCCCTGTGGCTAGGGTCCAATTCGGTGCACTCCCCCTTCCCCTGTATGTTTGTCAGCATGCAGACAGCTTATGCTGGTGTATGCGCATTGTGCACATGGACACATAACATTAGCTCCCTTGTGCGATTGGTAAGATGCACTGTCTTTCCCAGGAGAGGAAGTTAGGATGTGTGCTCCTAATCCATTGATAGGTTTGATGCAATGAATGTGTTTGCATGTCTGCACTATGCATGTTACAGGGCCAGAGTTAGGACACCTATGTTTACCTGGGTACTTCTGCGCAGTATAGGTGATTAAGCATAAGAATGCATTCTTCTGTGAACTAAAACCCTGGCTTTTAATTTAGCTGTAGGGATAACAGTTGTGCCTGGATGAGTGAATCTGTGAATGCAATTGTGTGAACATTTGCATGTGAGTGTGCGAAGGGTTAATAGATTTTTGCTGTTTTCTAGCCACACCCCCTTCAGCACCTCCCTTTCCCTAATAATTTATTTAATGTCCTAACTAGAGGCGATGTGCCTGGATATATGTATGTTTATTCTTATCATTGACCCCTGTGGCTAGGGTCCAATTCGGTGCACTCCCCCTTCCCCTGTATGTTTGTCAGCATGCAGACAGCTTATGCTGGTGTATGCGCATTGTGCACATGGACACATAACATTAGCTCCCTTGTGCGATTGGTAAGATGCACTGTCTTTCCCAGGAGAGGAAGTTAGGATGTGTGCTCCTAATCCATTGATAGGTTTGATGCAATGAATGTGTTTGCATGTCTGCACTATGCATGTTACAGGGCCAGAGTTAGGACACCTATGTTTACCTGGGTACTTCTGCGCAGTATAGGTGATTAAGCATAAGAATGCATTCTTCTGTGAACTAAAACCCTGGCTTTTAATTTAGCTGTAGGGATAACAGTTGTGCCTGGATGAGTGAATCTGTGAATGCAATTGTGTGAACATTTGCATGTGAGTGTGCGAAGGGTTAATAGATTTTTGCTGTTTTCTAGCCACACCCCCTTCAGCACCTCCCTTTCCCTAATAATTTATTTAATGTCCTAACTAGAGGCGATGTGCCTGGATATATGTATGTTTATTCTTATCATTGACCCCTGTGGCTAGGGTCCAATTCGGTGCACTCCCCCTTCCCCTGTATGTTTGTCAGCATGCAGACAGCTTATGCTGGTGTATGCGCATTGTGCACATGGACACATAACATTAGCTCCCTTGTGCGATTGGTAAGATGCACTGTCTTTCCCAGGAGAGGAAGTTAGGATGTGTGCTCCTAATCCATTGATAGGTTTGATGCAATGAATGTGTTTGCATGTCTGCACTATGCATGTTACAGGGCCAGAGTTAGGACACCTATGTTTACCTGGGTACTTCTGCGCAGTATAGGTGATTAAGCATAAGAATGCATTCTTCTGTGAACTAAAACCCTGGCTTTTAATTTAGCTGTAGGGATAACAGTTGTGCCTGGATGAGTGAATCTGTGAATGCAATTGTGTGAACATTTGCATGTGAGTGTGCGAAGGGTTAATAGATTTTTGCTGTTTTCTAGCCACACCCCCTTCAGCACCTCCCTTTCCCTAATAATTTATTTAATGTCCTAACTAGAGGCGATGTGCCTGGATATATGTATGTTTATTCTTATCATTGACCCCTGTGGCTAGGGTCCAATTCGGTGCACTCCCCCTTCCCCTGTATGTTTGTCAGCATGCAGACAGCTTATGCTGGTGTATGCGCATTGTGCACATGGACACATAACATTAGCTCCCTTGTGCGATTGGTAAGATGCACTGTCTTTCCCAGGAGAGGAAGTTAGGATGTGTGCTCCTAATCCATTGATAGGTTTGATGCAATGAATGTGTTTGCATGTCTGCACTATGCATGTTACAGGGCCAGAGTTAGGACACCTATGTTTACCTGGGTACTTCTGCGCAGTATAGGTGATTAAGCATAAGAATGCATTCTTCTGTGAACTAAAACCCTGGCTTTTAATTTAGCTGTAGGGATAACAGTTGTGCCTGGATGAGTGAATCTGTGAATGCAATTGTGTGAACATTTGCATGTGAGTGTGCGAAGGGTTAATAGATTTTTAATGCTGAAAAGGACTGAAGCCTTGAAAATTACCTGTTTTTACTATCCAGAGTCTCTTTAATCTAAAACTTACTGTTACTGCTCCCCTTACACTAAACTAAATACCATCTAAGGATAGTGGTACTGCATGCTGAAAATCTAAGGCCTATAGGACTTAAGCAGTTTCCTTGTTTAATTTAAAAAAAAATGCACTTTAAACCATAACATATACTTTAAAAAAACCTATAGCTATAAAATAAAACTTCATGTTGTGCAGCCAACCCCAACTCCCCCCCCCCCCCCCCCCCCACACACACAAAAAAAGAAAGTATAAATAATGCCTGCAGCTTCCATAGGTTGAAAAACTTGGTCAGGGTTAATGACTGTAGGTATAGGATACTGGCTGAAACTGAAAAAGTTATCATTTAAATTCGTTATAAAACTCTTCACCAGGCCAAATCATAGAGGACTTTAGTTGTAAAAGTGTCAAGACAAATACATTGCAAACATGACTGCAGTATAATAGAGTATGCATTCATATTTGTTTGATTGTGGGTTAGTATAGAAACATATGTATTAGTGGTGTTGTCTCACATCATCCACTGACAGAAGCAGGGAAACATTGTTAAAAGATGAATTATATTGGTGGATTATAGTACAGCTCTTGCTTTTCCCGTGGTGTGATGACAACACCAGGCCAGGAGAGGAGACATGAGTTGACTTAAAACCTTGTCACAATTTACTATATAATCCAGTTATCATTCCACTGCCTCTGTTGCTCAACCAGACATGGCAATCCTTCTTCCACTACATTCATCCATAAAGTCATGCATCACACCCATATGCATGGATACAGACATGTTATTTTGACTCAGACATCTTAAAAACATACAGGCAATCTATTATAAATACAGGCAAAGGTTAATGCAGTTTGTTACAAAGCATAAGCAGTCTTGAGGACTGGGGGTGTTCTTACCATCAGCATCGTCATCTGATACCAGTTCATCATCAGAGCAGATGCTTAGTACATTTACCAGCATTTCTGTCACTGTGTAGAGGAAAAAAAACAAAATATTTACCATTGCTGTGTGACTTTCAATGCTCTATACACTAACTATACATGGATCTAAACTTTATTAACTACTCTGTAAAACATTCAGGGCTTATTCACAGTGGGACCTTGCGGAGCTGCGTTAAAAACTCTTATATGATAAGCCTATGGGACATTCACTGTGCCACGTTATCGTCGCATTGTAACGTGTAGCATTATGGTAACACACTGCTGCAGTACGTTACCAGGTACAGGAAAGCATACTTTTCATTGCCTGCATGCTTTACTGTACCTACTGTATGCGATGGTAACACAGCGTTAATCTGCGTTACCACCTTTTTTTTGCATTGTGTTATAATGCTGCATTGCGACTTTAACATTGCATTACAACACAACGTCCCACTGTGAATGTAGCCTCAGACTTATTTTAAAGTGAACCTTAACTAAAAATAAGCACAAGAGTTTCACATACCTGGGGCTTCAACCAGCCTCAGTTCCCCCGCCACAGCTTGGTTTCGTTTCTGCCGATTGTCCACTGCATCCTTGTATGCGTTTATGTCGGCGAACGCCTCCTGCATAGGCGCACTAAGAGGTTCACTCTTACTGCACCTGCGCAAGACTCTCTCGCCGTCGTGAGCGCGTACAAGGATGCAGTGGACCGCCACCTAATCAGAAACGAAACTAAGCTGCTCTCAATGTGAAATGTATCTGTTAATTTTACAGCTGTCAGATTTGGTAAACCTTTCACCACTGCAGTGTTCCTTCTGAAAATGGTTGTTTTTGGGATCCAATGCACTTCCTCGGATCATATGGGTCTATTCGCACAGGCTTTTGGCGGCATTATGTTATGCCGATGCTAAACTCTTCTCCGCAACTCAGCAGAGAAGCATTTGGCATCGGTTCCCATTGCATTTTGAGCCCCCAAAGGGGACACACTACATATAGCATCCAAGATGAGACAAGTTGATGGGATTGAGCACAGCGATAAGGGGACAGCAAAAGCCAGTACAGACTTTTAAAAAGCACTGTCCATTCATTCGAACCCAGCGACCACGTCCGTGGGAACTGGTGCTTTCACACCCAACACATTGCTAATGACTCCAGTGTTAAGTGCTTTGGATTATTTAATACATGCAATGTGCAAATCACATGATGCAGTTGTATGTGCATAGGCAAGCAAATATTAACTCGCTCAGCAAGTGAAAGAAAGAACTTGTTTGAACTTTTTTTTCCTCATGTCAAGTTCATTCCATCTAATTCAATCAGTGGTTTCAATGTGGGTAGGGCATTTTTAATGCTGAAAATTAGGTCAGATAAGTGCTAAACTTATCACTTGCTCTACTTAAAGGGAACCATAGATGAAAAACAAAGATTCTATACATACCTGGGGCTTCCTCCAGCCCCATACGCTCTGATCAATCCCACGCCGCCATCCTCCTCTGCCTGCAGCTACGAGAGCCGGCTCCCCGCTGTTCTGTCAGTCGGAGCCAATCTAAGCATAAGGGAAGTGCGCTGTTTGTGTATCTCTGCAGCAGCCGCTGGCGTAGAGGGCACACTTCTCCTGCGTAGCTGGCTCCAATGAAGTCAGTGACGGGAGACTGTTCTCGTGGATGCAGGCAGTGGAGGACGGCGGCGTGGGATCGATCAAAGCGTGTGGGGCTGGAGGAAGCCCCAGGTATGTAGAACATCTTTTTCATTTTCCCATCTAGGTTCATCTCTGGTTCCCTTTAAGTGAGATTGTATTCCTTATTTCAGAATGGTGCTTTTCTAACAATTTTTTTAAATCATTTTTAAGCTAGGTTCACAGTGGTGCATTGCGGCATAACAGCCACTTTGTAACACAGCTTGCCCCACTGCAATGTACCACCTATGCCATCCTCCCAGTGCATCAGGTGCATTGCAGTATAACGGCATGCGGCATCTTAACGTATTGCAAGCAGTGCATTACCGCAAATGCATGAGCCACAATTCTCTCTGTGATCCTAGCCTTAGGGAAAATTAAACAACAACAAAAAAATGCATAGTGCCCTGCCTTAACCCCTTCACCCACATGCTGGCTGGTATGGCCATAAAGGCTGAGCCTGACAGCATGAGGCTCTACCACACTTACAACACCAGCTCACATTGTCCTTGACATGGGGGTCTATGCAAAAAAGGGGATGAAGACTTACCCTACTCTTGGAACAAACCCCTGTCCATATTTAAGGAAGAACTCCAAATTAAGAGCAAACTTGAAGCGAAAATAAAACTTATGATATAAGGAATTGTATGTGCAGTTCAGCTAAGAAATAGAACATTAGTAGTAAAGAAATTATTATTGTGTTGTTTTCTAGTACAGGAAGAGTTAAACTTCAGTTATCTATGCAAAAGAGTTTCTCTGAGCTCTCCAGCCCAATTTGGGTCAGCTACAGTGCTGTTTTCTGAAGCAATTAAACATCAAAGAAAGACAGATTTAGATAAGGTTTTACTGCAGGTAAGTTGAAAAGGTCATTACCGCTGCTCTGTTTTATACTGTAGTTTAAAATTCAGAGTGTGGTTTGTAAATTGTAAGTACAGAATGATGCTATGTTAGAAGAAAAAGCTATATATCTGAAAATAAAAATTATGAGACTTTTCTTTGCTACTAATGTTTTATTAATTATCCCTACTACACATACAATTCACTATATCATACTTTTTTCTGCTTTGTCAGTTTAACAACTCTTTCACTAAATGGGATTAACGCTTAATCATTAAGGCGAAGTACACACGTCCAACTTTTCCAACCAACTGGTCATCCAAATGACAAGTTGGAGGTGTGTAAGCGTAGTTATGCGAGTTCAAATGACTGTCAGGTCCGTACATACAAACGACCAGTGGTGGATTGACCAATGAATATGCCGGCACATGCATGTAGAGGTGCAGGATACCAGGATTTCTCGTAACGTGATGAAGTACGTTTTTTTATGACTGAACGTCCAAGTCTGCCAGACAACAAGTAAATTAGTTCATCGGCAGCTTTGTTGGACGTGTGTACGTGACTTTTAAACATGTCTGCCTGACAGGTCGTTCAAACAACAATCAGGCATAATGTTGGAAATGTGTACGCACCTTTAGTCATGTTTGAAAGGCTGCAACTCAATTGACATTAATGAAATTAAGAAACATTATACAAGACCAATTTTCATACCTTTTTCTCCAACAAATGGTAAGGACCAAGTAAAGACATCCATAAAATTTGGAAGCCAGTAAGGGTGTGGGGAACAATTAAATTGCCTTATGTTCATGACATTGTTCTCATACTTCAATACTGCAGCTAAAAAAAATAAAAAAGACAGTAAAAACATTATTCCAATATACTTTATAAGGTAAACCTTCACAACAACCTGTAACATTACTGTGCAGGCACTGCATTATGAAGCAGAGCTTCAGATCATCTTCTGTAGGAAGACTACTGCAGTATGGATGATGAAGCGCTTTATCAAGAGCCTGAGGTGAATAGATCTGAAGACCTAGCCCAGTCACAGATAAAAGGAAATGAAACGGGACCTTAAAAGAAAACTGCTTTGGTGTGAAGTGCATTACAGCGAATAATGGCCTCTTGGCACGGAGTGAAATTCAAAAGTTATTAAGAAGACATTTTAAACAAACTGCAAAGGCTTAGTTGGCAACAATTATTTCAGCTCTGCAGGCTGGAGGCAATTCTAATCTTTAGTGATAAAAATACATCAAGCTTAAACATAGGTTTTATTTCTTAAAGATCTATTGTAGGGAACTTCCAGTGTAAATCAAAAGGCCTTTTCTGCTCAGAACTCCTCTCTGTACAGTCAAGGAGAGGTTTCCACTTCACTCAGCCCTCTTTGTATACACAGAAGTAAGAATCTTACACTACACACACCGCTCAGCAGATATTGTTTTATTTACGGACAGTTGAAATGGATAGTTTACGGAAGAAATCATTGCCCTCTTGCTTCCTATTAAGTGTTGTGGAGTATCTTGTGCATTTGTTGTAAGAATGGTGTTTGCCTTATCTTGGTATGGGTGGTTGATGAGCACCGATATCAATCGTGCTGCATGTGATAATTTTCAACCCTGCACACTAAACCAACCACTGATTTTGGAATAAAGTTTATTTCTTGGACTGCAACATACCTTTGTGACTTCTCAATAGAGTTTACTATCTTTCTAAATTTAACAAAATATGCAGGATGCTCGTAGCAAGTAGTGATACGGGTGGAATTCTGGATTTTGTTTTTGTTGTATAAGTGGTGATATACATTAAAAACAAACAACTGAGAAAAAGATACAGCCAATGATATTTTAGCAATAAAACAGAAAAAATACCAGTATTCTGACTCATAGCTCTCAACAAAGGCTCCACGTTTGCTCTAGCGCTCTTTGCATCTGTCTTGATAACTCGCGTTCATTGTCTTTGCATACATGCAAAAAGGGCGGCATTGAAATTTGGGCACCGGAAAAAGCTGAGAGTATAGGGCAGTGGTAATTTTGATCATAAAATATATGTAAAATTAATACTTTTTTTTCTAAAGCTAAACCTAACCCTATTCTTGCACATCAAAGAAAGAAAAAACAGAAAAAGAAAAGGACTGGCACTGCGGTCATGAGACAACTACGGAGGGGTTTCTTGGTACGGAGGGGTTTCTTGGTACGGAGGGGTTTCTTGGTACGGAGGGGTTTCTTGGTACGGAGGGGACAGGGTGTTAACCTTCCGTGTGCTCAGGGTGCTGAAGAAGCCATCAATTATATCATGCACTAAAAGATAAACCATCCGGCACCACGCTTACAGGTCCATTAATCTGTCATTTATTGCATCATTTTATCCAAGTCATGCATTGATCCATGATTCAGTAATTCATACAAACTAGTATATCATACCCTGTCCAATAGTTGCTGTGGGGCAATGTGGGAGCAGCGGTCCGCCTGACGGCAGTTTCGCTCGAAAACGAGCTTCTTCCGAGGCACCGTGCGCAACTATTGGACAGGGTATGATATACTCGTTTGTATGAATTACTGAATCATTGATGACTAACCCTATTCTTACATGAGCCTTCCCTCTTCTGATGCCTAACCCTAACTGACTTCCCACCAATTCCTAACCTTAGTCGACCCAACTGCAATGCCTAGCCCTGACAATCCCCTCATGGCAAACCAGCTGATATCAGAGCCACTTTCTCGGCATGTAAAATATCAGGTGCCAGGTACGTTTGGGCCTCCATAGGTGAAAGTCAATTATGGCTATAAAGGGAAATTGGAGGGCCCAAATTCCCAGTTCTGGCACCACCACTGTACTGGACACTTTGTATATGAGGAAAGCAGGGAGAGCAGCGTTATTCTCAGGCTCTTTTAGTCAGGTGCTCCATACAGCTAATTTTGGTGGGTATTTGGCTGTCATTGGCTCACCTACTAATACTTGTCCTGTGCTAGTCCTGCATTCCTCTGTCACGCCCCAACCGGCTACTTTTTCATGCCACCCAGCTGGAAAAAAATTCTGGGGAGAACACTTGCATAGGTGGCTAAATTTGTACCCTGTGTATGATCACTGTAGAAGTAGGACTTCATAGTTTTTATTACCTAGGTACGAACTGCACAATATTATTTACCATGTAATACTATAATTAGTAATAGTACAATACAGTTACACTTTCTATAATATACTGATAACAATTTTGACTAATAAAATAAGACCAGTCACGTGCATACATGTCAGTTCAGTTAAATATTTTTATTTTATTTCAATATGAACATTGACATACATGAAATATGAATATTTCACAGTAGAAACACCAATACGAGTTCATTTTCTTGACCCCACAAACATAAAATGTGAAAATTACACTGTACCTTTTCTGGGTTGCTCATTTTCCTGTCAGTTACAAAGTAGGAACGCTTCACATTTGTGAAAACACAACATGATGAAGACAGCAAGCTTCCGACAGAATGAAAAGTCCACTGAACTGAATGAATATTCTCTGCCCCACTTTCCAGCTTAGCCACAACCATTAGCTCACTGATTTAAAATGTAATACTTGCATAAAATAAAGCTTATTCATAGTTTGAAACAAAATATTAAGTACAGGCACAAGGCATACAGCAAGTATTATCAATTGCTAACCAAGCCACAGTACAGCCTGGGGCCCATTACTGACACTGCATCAATCACAAAGCTGCCATGATTTACTGAATCACGAACATGCCTCAATTTCATTTCGATTCCCGGAGCGACCGCAATTTTGCTATTGATGCGATTGGCTTTGGAATTGCTCCCAAAATGCTGCCAGCATCATTTTGCGATTGCTCTGCAGTTACAATGCTGCAAGTGGGACCACCCCTATAGGGGTCTACTGATGTAGTGCTTTGCCAATTGGCAAGCGCTGCAAAAGCGCTTCCAGTGGGTCCCAGGCCTAAGTAACACTATGGTATACGGTGGCAACAGCACAAGAGACTTTCAACCCACCAAAAACATGGGGAAAAAAACTGAAATTAATTTCAGAGAGGGAGAGACACAAATTTAGGTAGTTTACATGGAGAATTTCCCATTGGTCAACACTGGATTCTGGGTATGTCCAACAAGGAGATAAGCGCTACACCTTGCCCGAGTACACAATTGTACTGCAAAGTTGGAGCTGCCCCTTCGGAAAAAAAAATCAAACACTAAACAAACGAAGGTTGCGCATAGACAACTGCTGCTATGTGTGCTTAAAAGTTTATAAGAAGTTCATATGAAGCATAATCATTCCGCCTGAGGCCTTCAATATACAGAGGCAGTCTCCAGAGGTGAGTCTACTGGTCTTTCCTATCACCTTCACCAACACCCTGTGAGCAGACACTCACCAGATATATAGACCTCCACTCAGGTCTATTCAAGCCTTGGGACACTTTGGGCCGCCCCCACCACACCAGAACGAACAGTCGCCTCCTTGGACTTTACAGCAGATGCATCTCCATAAGACCTCAAAATAAATGCCTTACATAGCGTGATACCGTCATAATTTATTAAAAAGTTAAAAGCAATTACACTCACAGATTCTCTTCTTTGTAAAACAGCGTAGAGTTTGGTCACGGGCTCTCCCCCGTTTAGTAGGGCCCCGGCTGGCACTTGTAGTTCCTAGGCTGCTGGTAGAGTGGCGTGCACTTCCACTCTAATCCCGAACCTCAGCGCCGCTCGTCCGCCCCCACTCGTCTTGGCTTTCACTTCCTTGTCCCAGACCCCGCCTAGACCTGAGTGGAGGTCTATATATCCAGGTGAGTGTCTGCTCACAGGGTGTTGGTGAAGGTGATAGGAAAGACCAGTAGACTCACCTCTGGAGACTGCCTCTGTATATTGAAGGCCTCAGGCGGAATGATTATGCTTCATATGAACTTCTTATAAACTTTTAAGCACACATAGCAGCAGTTGTGTATGCGCAACCTTCGTTTGTTTAGTACTGGATTCTAGGTAGTCACCAGGTTTCTCTTTAATCAACTGTAATTAGCAATACTCAATTAGTCCATCAAAACATACTGTTTAAATGGGATGTCTAAATTACTAAAAACCATAGATCCCTCCTGTTCTACTGCCATTTAAAGGATCACGAGCTGAGGATAATGGGAACAAATGATAAATCTATTCCTCAGTGTAACTTATTTGAGTGTTGTGCTAATCTTCTGTTTCTAATATTTGTGGAATCACCGATGCAGAAAGCGCAGGCAGAGGAAGTGTTCTGTACTCACGGTGACTCCACTGGCTGCATGCTCATTGAAGGCCTGAGAAAAATGTCTAGTCAAAAGATCAGCGACTGGAACTTTTTAAAACAAAGATGGAAGCTTATATAGTAGTTTTAGTTCAGGCTTTAAGACTAGCTGCATTGCTAGCCAAGCTAAGAAAAAAAAATGCCCAGCTGAAGCTTTTTTTTAATTTTTTTTTATTATAAGTGGGATAAATAAGAACATTCAGAAATCCAGCTGGAAACACACTGGCAAATTAGTAAGGGTTCTACTGAGAACCCGTTCTCACAGCTTTATTCTTATTTAAGCAATACCATGACATTTGGCATCTGCAGTTCTCCATGCATCTAGCGTAGAACAAAGCATTCTCCGCATAAGCAGCCATGGCCAGAATTTACCCTTCTTACATGCTTCCTGGGTTGCTTTTAAAGATCAAACACCGGAAATAATCAATTTCTCATTTACATGTAAACAGCTTGATTTATCTATCCGCTATATTAAAGTTCTCATTAACACCACAAACTTGCAATGGTAACAGAAGCCCTAAATCACTCCCTTCAGAACTGATCACCTGGAACCAATGTTCGGTAGTCCCCGTGAATGAATGCATGCTTGTAATATCATTAACCCTCTTGAATAGAGAACGTTAGAGAGTCATTATTTGGCAATATATACCAACCTCAGATTATTGGGTTGCATTTGATCCTCTATCCTCTTCCGATATCATCATGGATCACCACCAGTAATTGTAGATAGTTTAGGTATGACAATATGCACTTTAAAAAGCTTGATCAATGTAAAGTTGCTTTTGAGGTATTCTTATCTGTTTTTATGTGCTATAAAGTAAGAGCTTTCTTTTCAGGTAGCTGTTACAGTAACACCAACATCTATATAAATAATATCAGTCTGTGCGCTGATACTGCTTCTCTCCACACTTAGCATATGCACCAAAGTAATTGTATACAGAAAGTAAGTTAGGATGTATCTGTTATTTTAATGTTCAAAATCATAAGCCCTTGATCGAAGAAATGGTTAAAGCAAGTCCTACCTTTATTATTGTATACATCTAAATAATTTGGTGCTGAAAATATTGTGATTAGGGAGGGGAAGCCTGTTGTCTGGCTTTTTCTATACATGCGATACCTGGGGGAAAAAAAGAAAAGAAAAAAAACGTATTATCTATAGCAACAGGATTCTTGAAAGACAACGACTTTCATAACCAATTGAAATGTTATCCTTTTAGATAATACAAATATATTTGTGAAAGATAGGTGAACTTAACTGCTTCAGGGATGCATGTAGTTTAAGGACAACTAACAAAGTAATAACTTATTCTTAAAGGAATACTGTAGGGGGGGGGGGGGGGGGGGTCGGGGGAAAATGAGTTGAAGTTACGCGGGGCTTTTAATGATGACCCACAGACATCCTGTGCCTGCGCAGCCACTCACCGATGCTCCGGCCCCGCCTCCGGTTCACTTCTGGAATTTCAGACTTTGAAGTCTGGAAACCACTGCGTTGCCGTGTCCTCGCTCCTGCTGATGTCACCAGGAGCATACTGCGCAAGCGCAGACTGTACTGGGCCTGCGCAGTACACTCCTGGTGACATAAGTGGGAGCGAGGACACGGCAACACAGGTGGAGTGGTTTTCAGACTTTAAAGTCTGAAATTCCAGAAGTGAACCGGAGGTGGGGCCGGAGCATCGGTGAGTGGCTGCGCCAACACAGGATGTCTGCGGGGGACCATTAGAAGCCCCGTGTAAGTTCAACTCATTTCCCCCGACCCCTACAGTACTCCTTTAAACCTCAGCAATGAATTGCCTACGAATTGTAATAAAGGACAGTGGTAGTAGCAGGCTTTTTTAGTTTATTTTTTTGTAATATACCTGAAAGACCACATCCCATACGGACACCGAAGGTGTCAATCTGGAATAATCCATATGCACAGGTAACACCATTCTGGGAAGCAGAGAACGGATTATATTATATTTGGTATACATATGGTCTTGTTTTATTGTTTAAAAAAAATACTTTAAAAACAAATACTGAGGTATATCTCATATAAAGAATGTACAGTATATATTCATATGATTCCAGCTCATCTGCACACTCAATCCACAACTATATGGAACTGTACATATAGAACGGCAGCCGCGTTCAGCTATTTTTTGTACCCCTTAAATGCTTAATATTTTTAAACACTTTTTTTTAATTGCTTCTTTTCAAAAGAATGGGGACACCAGGTGGCTTAGAGCAGAGTTCCCCAACCCTGTCCTCAGGGCCCGCCAACAGTACACGTTTTGCAGAAAACCACAAACCTGCACAGGTGAGGTGATTAGTGTTTTAGCAGAGCTGATTAACGACCTCTGTGGATTTCCACAAAATATGCACTGTTGGTGGGCCTTGAGGACAGGGTTGGGGAACTCTGGTGTATAGTACAGGTGTTGTGGCTTGAGTGTGCTGATGAGCTAAAATCACATGAATATATACATGATCTATATGAGATATACCTCAGTATTTGCATAACTTTTTTAAACAATAAAGCAAGATCATATTTATATCATATATCCAGTGCCCCCCATTAGTTTCTCTTTACCCTTTGTGTTGCAAGTGGGGGAAGGGTTTACCCACTTTCTGGAGGAGGCAGCAGGAGTGTACATAGTACATTAAACAATAGAGTGCAGCACCCAAAGGTCTTTAAAACGCATCATTTTGTAGATAATATATTTGCAGCATCCCCCACCAATACATAGCATACTCTGAATCATGTGACCGGCGTTATTAGTATAAGGATTGGGAGACAACCACTCTCATCTATTCTGGCCAGCAAATAGTTTGTTGGAGGAACAATACTCTCGTTCCTGTTATAAGATAATGAACAGTGTGATCAGATGTTTGCCGTTGACATACCACAGCAAACTAGAGCCGATGGAAGGGGGTGAAGTTTATAATAGTTGGGCAAGGCCTAGTTTATATCTGAATATAGGCAACAATAGCAGTGACACTGAAGTGGTAAAACACTTATGATGTAATGATTTGTATGTGTAGTACTAATAATTACAAGTCTCATGTTTTAATTTTTAGATATACTGTATAGCTTTTTTATAACATTGCATAAATCTGTCATATTTGCAATTACAAGCCACACTGTATGTTAAACTATAAAACAAGCAGAGCTAAATGACCCTTTCAACTTCCCTGCAGCAAAATTCTTATCTAAATCTGTCTGTTTGTTTGATTTAGAAGTGCTCCAGAAAACATGGACCCCAGGCTTTTTTGCATAGATAACTGAAGTTTCATAACTCTTCCTTTATTGGAAACAATATGAGACTCATATCTGTGCTACTAATGTTCTATGTCTTAGCTGTATTACACAAAGAAAATCATTATCTCATAAGTTTATTTTCACTTCAGATTCCCTTTAAGGAAAAAAAAAAAAAAAAGTTTTAAAACATGATGCACCCAAAGCATTATAAATATAAAAAACAACAATACTATCTAGCTAAACCTCTTCCCCTGATTACAATTTTTGATAAGTGGGTTGCTGCATCAAATTCTGACTAACACCATCTTGAAAAACACAAACGCATATGACTTTCCTTTGATTTTGTTTGCGTTTATGATTCTGGGAGCCCGTTTAGTAGTTGCAGTAGCATGCAACATTATTATTATTATTAAATATTATTATTTATTGTATTTATAAAGCGCCAACATATTACGCAGCGCCTGTTGAGCCTGTTGGATCCCTTGCTTTAGCAGAATGGTCTGGGCAGGGAGAGGCTTCAGCTTTCCATATAGTTAAATGAAGGTTTACACAAAAGGAAAAAAAAATAGGATTTCATATTAACCACTTCATGCCAAAGGCTGAAGGGATCAAATGTGTGTGCACAAGCATGCATGTAGATACACGCACTAATGCGCTCCAGCACCATGTGTGCGCTTTGGCAGAATAGTTGGGATTTTTATAAATGCCATGTTTGCACTAAAGGTACACAAACAAGACATTTATAAACGTCCATTTTCCAGGAAATAGCATTTGTAGTTTGGGTCCACTTTAAGCATTTATTATGTCATAGTTTTTCCAATTCCTTTGTTTAGTACCAGCACACTCCTCAGCTATAGGTTGGAGGAATTGGGAGCAGGTTAATGCTGCTGAACAAACCATGGACTGGTGTTCTGCAGTCATGTGAAAAGTGCAAGTGAAAAGCAGGGATAGAAGAGGTTTACCTGACAGATGCAAGTTAAATTACCGTATATACTAAAGTATAAGCCGATCCCCCAACTTTTACCTTAACTTAAAAAAAAAGGAAAATATTTGACCAGAGTATAAGCCGTCATTATAAAGCAAAGTCATGTATCTAAAACTTGATATAGTAATGCAAGGACTCTCACCACTCAGTAGACACTGTCCTTCTATGCCTTCCAAGGCTACAACTCGAGATGAGGTAAGCTGGGACCTCCCATGGAAATGTCAAGTGTGTGGTCTCCCTGAGATGATGCATATAGTGGGGGCACTGTGGGGGTTACTCAAAGAGTAGGGACTCTAGTATAAACCGAGACCCCCACTTTTGGCCCAAAAATTAGGCTTGTACTCTAGTATATACAGTACAGAGAAAGCATGCCTTGGGTAGAAAATAAAAGCAAACAGCTGTTACTTTCTGGATGACCCTTGTAGTTTAGCAGCATGCAAACTGCAATCTTCAACAGGCTTTGGAACCAAAAGATGCAATTTACAATAGACTCTATACCACACACTTGCTGACTATTAAAAAAAAAAAAGGAAAAACCTTACCCAGCATCTTGTGCTTCATGAGCTCGAAGTATAGATAACAAGTTATTGTGCTGAAGGAATTCACAGACAGCTGGATAGCTGTTAAAAAGAAAACAAACAATGTTATTAGGCTGCAGCATATTCATTCATTTAAATACCAGCTTAATTATCATTACCATTTGTTATTTAGAAATACTGTAGAATCAGTCTAACATTTAGTTTATCCCATTCAAGCGAAGAAAGTCTATTATTCTTATAAACATATGTTTAGACCTTGCATTGTCTTCATAATTACCAATATTATTTTTAGGAACAAATAATTTGAGTTCTGACCAAATTCATATTTTGTTCTAATTCATAAAAAACATTATGCCACTTAACCATATGTTATATATATTGTAAAAAGGTCACTTTGTTAGCGGCAGTAAATTTACTTGGATTCTAGCATGACCATATACACTAGTTGCCAGTTCAATTCTGAATAGCAATTAGCCAGGCCGCCATGGTCTTTATGGTTTATCTTCTGGTGGCACGTTTACTGGCAGTTGGAAATGTTCCGCCACAACCCAGATATTGGTATCCGGACTACCATTCCAACAACTAGCAAAGTTATGACTAAGGACCTGCGAGTCCGAAACGCATCAGCTACCTATTCTGTTTGTCAGTTGTACTAAATAAAAAGTTCCCAGACTCTTTTCACCATGGTGTGCTGCATGCTTTCTTGTTGAATTCTGGTGTCCTGCCCTGTGGAGTGTTTGCCTAGCACCACCCGTAAGCCCAGGGGGTTGTAGTGGTCTACCATGCGTTTTTTTTCTAATTACTAGCATACAGGTGGCGCAAAGGCATTCTAAAGTAGCATGGTTGGACTTGGAAGTTTTACATCTCATGAGGAGAGAGGAAATAGACATGGTGGTCTTCTCTTCTGAGAATAGAAACAGTTTGCCAAAGAAAGATAGCCCTGCCAATAACATCATGGTAGGAAAAAAATGTCTTTTGGGTGGTCAAACAAAAAAATCAAGCAATACTTCAAATGTTTTGGTAGTGATATGTTTATTTCTTTTGTTGGTAGTATACTGGAAGACCACAAAAAAGCAGAGAGAAAAAAAAAACTGAACCCCCTTCCCCCCCCAAATCCAGCATTCCATACGTCAAAATACATACAAATAATGGCACCCTCCACTTAATACTTGGTAGCACACCCAGAAATAACCAATGACGAGTGTTTGTGTTTGAATTTCGGATCCACATTAAGAAAGCTGATATATGCTGAATACCGCACTTCAGCAGCAAATCTAGTGGACAATGTCAAGGGGTTGTGGTGCATATTGCGCATCACATGACTAAGCTTTCTCTGTCCAAGCCCGAAGGAGGACGCATCGGAATCCCTGTGACCCTGTCCACTAGCTTGGGTGCTGAAGGTTGGTGTTCAGTATAATTTGGGTTTCCAAATGCAGGATCTTGAATTTGAACAGCAACATTAATTATAACTATGCATAGGCATCAGTTATTTACACAAACTGTTTTTTTGTACAGTAATTTAATTTGGGAAATTACCATCTATACATTTTGTTCGAATCTCTATTCCAGGTTTTTCCGTGTATCTGGGTCTTTCTTCTTGGTTAACAGTTGTATATGCCCAATGAAACAGTGAATACACTCATCTATTACGGACATAGATCAAAAATTTTGTGATCATTTGAGAAACATTAAGGTTTAAGAGTTTTTGTTTGTTGGCAGAAAAAATAGAGACTGGATTTCTCCCTTACCTGCAAGTAGGGTGTTACGGTTTTTCTATCACTGACTGTACTTGTGCTAGTTGATGGAAAAAGCAAACAACCCTGCCTCCTAACATGACTTATGGATTTTATTTATGTGGAGTACACAATTCATTTTTACTGTACTCAGTATATACCTGGAGAAAGCAATAGGAGCCACTAGATACCCAATACTATTGTGTGGTGTGTTCAAACGTCAAGTATTTTTTTTTTTTTTAAAGGATACCTGAAGTGACATGTGATGAGATTGTGCCTATCACACAAATAACTAGGCTGTGTTCCTTTTTTTCTTTCTCTGCCTGAAAGAGTTAAATATCAGGTATGTAAGTGGCTGACTCAGTCCTGACTCAGACAGGAAGTGACTACAGTGTGACCCTCACTGATGTTTACTATATTCCTGATGAGGTGCCAACAAGACACAAGCAGTCACTTCCATGCCTAGAAATTAACGCTTTCAGGCAGCAAAATAAAACAGCCTGGTTATTCATGTATTTTGCAATGTACATACACAGGTTTATCTCATGTGACATATCACCTCAGGCACACTTTAAACAATACCAGTTGCCTAGCAGCCTTGCTGGTCTATTAGGTGCAGCAGTGTCTGAATAACACCAGTAAGTAAGGATTTTATGGCTAAAAAGGTGTTCGTTTTCAATATGGAACACAAAAGCAGAACACAAAATGAATATAAATATTTAATATTAACAGGGTATCATTTGGGGGCCTTACAGAGGAACTGTGACATCAAAATGTCCCCTGGGGGGTACTCACCTCGGGCGGGGGAAGCCTCAGGATCCTAATGAGGCTTCCCACGCCGTCTTCCGTCCCTCGGGGGTCTCGTTGCAGCCCTCCGTACAGCGGTGACGTAAATATTTACCTTCCCGGCTCCTGCGCAGGCGCTCTGGTGGCTGTCGGCTCCGAAGTAGGCGGAAATACCCGATCATCGTCGGGTCTGCTCTACTGCGCAGGCGCAAGTGTCCGACTCCTGCGCAGTAGAGCGGACCCGACGGAGATCGGGTATTTCCGTCTAGTTCCGAGCCGAAAGCAGCCACAGCGCCCCCGCTGGAGCCTGCAAAGGTAAATATTGAACTGACAGTCGGGTCTGTCGCCGGCTGTTCGTAGGGCTGCAGTGAGACCCCCGTGGGACAGAGGACGGCGTGGGAAGCCTCATTAGGATCCCAAGGCTTCCCCCACCCGAGGTGAGTACCCCCCAGGGGATCTTTTTGATGTTACAGAGTCTGTACAGGAGATATGCAGGAGATGTACAAGTAATGTAAACAGACAATTTACAATGCGTCTCAAGCCTAGCGATTGCTATTTTCATGTAAGAGCCTGCTTGAAGAAAGTAATGCTTATATAGAACTAAAGTGTACTTCACAAATACTTCCTATGTAAAAGCTAATTTTGCAAACTTCGTACAGCACAGTCAGAAAGGAACTAGCTGCCCAGTATTGCAAGTTGGAATATCCTGTTAGCTTCTGTGGGGCTGGTTTAGCTCTATTCTGTGGATAAGCAAGTTTACTTAACTTTTGTAATGTCAAGTGATTTATCTATCAAATGTATAGCCCCTCTATAAATATTAATGCAGTGAATGAAGCTGTACGTTATTAAAGGTTTAGTTCTCATGCTTGTGTTTAAATTACCGGCTTTAAGGTAGGTTCATATACTTTTATTCTATAAACTCTTCTTCAATAGACTGCCAGACACAGTAGTGTTAAATATGCAACGTAGCAGCTTTTAGCTCTAGACTGAACCTCTTGTACATGCTCACTTCATTAGAGAATTTCACAACATTATTAAAGGACACCTAAAGGGAGAGAGATTTGGAGGCTGCCATATTTATTTCCTTTCAAACAATTCCAGTTGCCTGGCAGTACTGCTGATCTATCTGGCTGTAGTGTATGAATCCGTAATGTTTGAATCACACACCTAAAAGAAGCATGTGGCTAATCCAGTCAGACTGCAGTTAGCAAAATCTGATCTGCACGGTTGTCCAAGGTCTATGGCTAAAGCTTGTGCCTTTAGAGACAAAAGAGCAGAAGGACAGCCATATATTTTGCATGGTATAAGGCCTCTTTCACACCAAGAGGTTGCATTTTAGGGGATGTTTAGGTCGCATAACGTGCCCCTAACGCAATGCATGGTGGTGTTGAAGTTGGACGTCAGATTGAGCCGCGTTATGAGGTTCTTGGTGCTATCCTGGGCCGTTCAGATCTTTTCAATGATTTGGATGATTCAAATCAGATCATTGAAAAGATCCGGATCTTTGAACCAAATCTTTGAATCATTTTACTAGGCACCAGGAAGCAGGTGTGCAGCAGAGTGAGAGGTGCAGGAGAATAAGGGCACATTGAGGGTGCTAATGGGGAAGGGAGAGATGCAGCAGAAAGATTGTGCTTGTGCACAGAAGCTGCAGTTCCTGTTTCTTCCAGACATCCACTGTGAACCGAATCCTTCATTGTGATGATCCGGATGATTCGACTCTAAGATCCGAATTGTTCATGATCTGGACAACACTACAGTGTAGTGAATATTAGCCATGTGGCTAGGAACAATAGCGGACTCTCCCCTTACTGAGCATGTGCAAACAGTCTAACGCAGCTAAAACCACATATAACGCATAGCATGCTGCACTTTCTTTGAACGTCCAGCGTTACACTGTAACGCAACGTGGGCACTGTGCACAGCCCATTGATTTTTCACTACTGTGAGTTGGGCTGCGTTACAGGCTGCTCTAACATGCGCCTATAATGTCCCACTGTGAAAGCAGCCTAAAAGGAAATATGGCATCCTCCATTATCCCTCTTGGTTCAATTGTCATTTAACCCTTAGGGCCTATTCTCACGGGCAGTTGAACGGTGTACTCAGCAAGAAGTTGCCAGGAAGCAGCAAGCAGTTGTGAGCGTTTGAGAGGCTGTTCACTGCCTATAAACTGCCCGTGGAAAAGGGGCTTAGGCCTATGCAGAACAGAAAGCTCTGTTGAGCATAAAAGGGAGGGGTAATCACTTGTCTGCTGAGTTGTACGGCCCTGCAGCGAGACCTTAAAGCTGCAGTGGCCCATTTTGTGTAAAATGGCCTGGTCTTTAGGGTTGTTTAAGCCTTTGCTCCTTAAGTGGTTAAAATGTAACACAGATAATGTGAAGAAAACAGAAGAAAAAGCTTTTTGAACCATGCCCTATGTGTTCTAACTGTGGAAAATTACAATTTTGATTATCTCATTGACCAACCCTTGTAAACATTATGTCAATGGGAAATGTCAGAGCACAACTTTCCACAATCCTTTCTGTGGGAAGGGAGATGTATTGGTAAAGCTGGATATACCTAGCTCGTTATTGCTGTCCTCTTAAGGTTACTCTTAGCCCTGCACAAAAGGAAATTAACCTTTCACATGAGCGCTAAAAGAATTAAGCACTAGTGCCAGCATGGACAT
Source organism: Hyperolius riggenbachi (assembly GCF_040937935.1). NCBI lineage: Eukaryota > Metazoa > Chordata > Amphibia > Anura > Hyperoliidae > Hyperolius > Hyperolius riggenbachi. The sequence goes on along the minus strand of NC_090646.1, from coordinate 237,300,075 downwards.
TTTTTGAGAACAATTTTAAGTTGCCTCGTAGTCCAAGCTATACGGTTTACATCTTAGAATAATGGCATATAATTGTTACCATAACCCACAAAGCTAGAACATAAACACCACTCTCAAAATAGACCAAGACCCTTGAAAAAAGAACTGCATTTGAGTTACTCTATGCGTGCATTCAGCTGCACATTTAGCTAGAGGGCAGCATTACCCAACATGTCTCTCACTAGCCAGCTGTATAAATTACAGGCTTGTCTGCTGCAGCTGTTTAAAAGCACGAATTAGCTATTGGTAAGTGAAATATTAATATGTTGTGAATTCTCCTATTTTCTGAGCCATACAGCACACGGATTTCTACAAAAGCCTGGAGCAGGAATTCCCGTTGTTGCGGCCCACAATGCTACAACCTTGTCTGGACTGGAAGCTGTAGCTAAACATTTTGGCTTTCAGACATTACATGTTAAAGAACAGCTATTAGCCATACAACACGTATATAAGTAGATAATTACTTGCTCTACTTACATAACAGATGTATTGTACTGTCATCATTTTGATTTCAGTGATTTTACTATAATAATTGAAAAGAATTCTGTTGCTGGCAGGGGCAATCTTGGGTCCAAAAGGCTACTAAAGGATTCCCCCTCAGCATCCCCTCTCCTCCTCGCACTATTACAGAGCACAGCGGGGAGGAATTAAGGCACAGCACACAGACTAACCTACTCATGGTTCCAGGAGCTGGAGTTCCCGTCTATGCTCTCTGCACTACTTCCGGAACCATCAGTTCAGCTGTGCTCTGTAATAGAGCGGGGAGGAGAGGGGATGCGGGGGGAGGCAGAGGCAGCTGGAGCTCGGCGGACATGGCACACTGCAGGAAGGGGCCGAAGACAGTGACAGAGGACAGGTGCTGGCCCCCCTCCCTGCACACTAGCAGCTGCAACCACCATAGTGAAGTGAAGAACAGGGCAGTCAATCACAGAGGTGTGGGAGGAGAAACCGCGAGGGATAGAGGCTTCAGCCAATCAGGCTGAATTGGCATGCACTGCAACTTCCTTTCTGCGGCAGTTGTAGAAGATAAGAACCTGGGGCATGGAAAATGATACTCTATTGGGGGGAAAAAAAGTGAGATTGATTTCAAACTTTTGCATTGCCTGGATAGCTTCAATTTTACTTCTATAACAGCTACTAATACAGAATTGATTTTGGATTTTATGCTGAACAGTTACTCTTTAAATAATGTAATGTGAATTCCAGGTACTGCTTTGCATGTAGACAATCACAGGAAGCTTAGAGTGACCTCAGAAGGGGTGAGGCATTCTGAACGATTGCACAAATCTGTGCCATAAATATGCAAGGAATTCAGAAATCAGATATCTATTAGAAGAGGCTAAAAATAAGCTCAGCTAAACTGACAGCCTCTGTAGAGGTCCACCATTTCAGAGGCAGTTATAACACATCAATAAAGAACAGAGGCGCAAGAAGAAACCACAGGGGCTATAGTGCGTTTTGACCGTGTCCTTGGCACATACTGTATGTGTAATAGAGTACATGAACTCCACTTTTATAAAAGTGAGTGGTATGACAGTTTACAGTTGTCAAAATATTGGAAGGAAACTTCCAATAAATCTTTTTTTTCTATCGTTTTTTTGATCGATTTTTGCTCAGTTCTATGAAAATCGATTAAAAAAGATTGGAAAATCAATCGAAATTCACATTAGACATGTTGGAAAAAAATCGTACTGGCAGGTAAATCTAACAGAAAATTGTATGGTGTGTACCTAGCATAACAGCAGCTCTCACATAATAGCAAGTTAGAAGGAGCAAAGTATCATGGAAGTGGCCTGCCCCAGAACTAGTGGCAGCTGCAGGAAAGCATAGCCAAGGACGCAAGGGTTAAGCAATACTGAGTTACAGAGCAGAATCATGACACCAACGTAATCTACAATAACTACAATCAAAGAAATAGTTTAAAAAGATTCACTTTATGAGTCAAAACATCTAATATCTGTGATCCTTGCTAAGACAAAAAAAAACAAAACTCATTGATCCAGTTTTCCTAGATTGTGGCTGCAAAGTGGTTCTTTCTGGCAACAAAAAGAAAATGTATTTGTAAAGTGACTCTGTTTGAAAAAATGTTGCATATCAGGTTAGACCCTGAGAGCAGAAAAGTGTTTTCTTCAAAGCAACAAAGCAAATTAGGAGAGACATCTTCTTTCATAAGCACCAGGAACAAAGAGAAAGGAAAGCATTTTCCCTGATCAAAAGTAGGTTTATATATGAGTGTTAAAGTGAATATACACCAGTAGACAGAGACAGCCTTGACCTCATTATAATTTACTGTTGGAAAAAAAAAAAAAAAAAAGGATTTACCCAGTGGCATCTAGGTTAATGTTGCAATAATGAAAGCTGCTCCAGATAACTAAAGTAATCAAACTGCTAATAGCCGCTTACTTGGGTAAAAAAAAAAAAAAAAAAAACAAGCAAAAAAAAAAGCTGAGCAAGTAAGTAAAACCAGCACATGCTTACATTAGTTTTTATTTAAGATCCATTAAGGGTAAACAGGAAGCAAGCAGAAGGATATAATGCTGAAGATAACACAGACTTTACTACAAGCCCATTTCCAAAAATGTTGCAAACAAACAAACCTGATGGACCATTTCAACATCTCACAACTAAATAAGTTAATTGGTAAAAGGTCATTAATATGATTGGGTATTATTGAAAAAAAAAGAAAAAGAAAAGGAGCACCCCCTTAGATCTGGGACTCTCAAACAAAGATTGGGAGGGATACATCACTCTGTGAAACATTGTATTGGGCACACAGTGCAAAAATGTAAGAACAACATTCCTCAACATAAAATCAATAAATACAGAATTTAGGTATTTCATCATCTTAAATACATTATTATATATAGTATAACAGCTCTAACATCTTCTGCAATGTAAATAAGGAAACATAAATATGATCCAGAAACACTGCCACCTTCTCTGGGGCAAAGTTCCTTTAAGGCTGAAAACTACAAAGAGAAAAACTGAGGTCTGATGCATCAAAGTTTAAAATTTTTTTTTTTTTTTTTTTTTAGAAATGGGGCCACATTTTCACTGTAAAAGAAGAGAAGAATCATCACACACTTGCTTTCGACGCACATTGCAAAAGCCAGCACATGACGGTGTGGGGCGCACAAGTGCACATGATACCACATGCTGCCATCCAGGTGATGTCTTTTTCATGGAAAGCCTTTTAGCATGAAACTGCCACACTACATTCTGCATGTGCTAAAACTACATAACTGCATAATAAAAGAGTTCAAAGAGTTCAGATGCTAAACTAACCTGCTTGCAGTCAAGTATTTTAACCATGCAAACGTCAAATTAAAAATGAGTATATACTTTTAAAAACAATCATTTTTCAGTTTCAACATTTGCTATGATGTCCTTGTACGGATATTTATGGGAAAGCAAGCATTAAAAATTGCAAAATTCATATAAAAGTAAATCACTTAAAATGTATTAAAGTTTTATCTCACTTAAAATGCATTATCATTTTTAAGGCTTCAGCACATAAGTGATGTTAGTGGTGAACTATTAAGTAGAACATAGTGCAGGGCTTATAGTCAATAGTCTACCACGTTGTGAGCAAGCAGATAGAAATATTGCACCAGTGCTATACACTATAGTACTAAAACCTCTTGCAATCCTGCTTTGTAACTTAAACCTGGTTCAAAATAAAGCCAAACCAGTTGGGAGACATTCTCATGAATGTGCTCAAGTCACATACCTAAATATCCCACAGTGGAACCATATAATTAGACTTGCTCATTTCTGTTCTACTAGATATTTTTTTGAAATATTAAAAACTAAAAATGAAACAAAACAAAGTATCTAAAGGTCCTCAAAGCTAATCTGTATACAGTTACAAAGATGCAGTGCATTAAATAATTATATAATAGCAGAGCCCCAGTGTTGGTTGTACAACCTGCCTCATGCTGCACCAATGTCCGAAGTTCTACTTTACAATAGCCGAGCCCCAACACCAAAATGTTATCACCCCACATTAAGGTCTACGGCAGAGCCCGAGTTAACAGACAGGCTTTTACACATAAATTAACTGCGTATAAACTGAGAGGCTGTTGTGGGGCAAACAATGAATCTTCTTTGGGTCCCCAATTCATCAACAAGGGCGAAACATTTGTAAAGCGATTTTTCCTTGTAGGACCCAAAGCGCATGAGCTTGTCGGAGGTCAATACATAGAGCTGTGTACAGGGGAAAAGGTTATGAGAACATAAATTCCAGACTAAACAGGTGGCTTTTCAGTTTTGATTTAAACGTCTCCAGGGTAGGAGCCGTCTTGATTAAGTATGGCATTCCAAAGAATTTGTGTAGGGGCAGCAGAATGCTCTGGCTCCACAGGTTTTTAGTTGGATTCTGGGGGTGGTTAAGTTATTGGATCCTGTTGACATGAGTTTGTGGGAGGTGCGACGCAGTTGAAACAAATCCTTTAGGTATAGTGGGTCCTAGATCGCATAGGGATTTTAATGTTAGCATGCCAATTTTTAAAAGGATTTTCCATATTGTTATGGGTAGCCAGTGTAGTGAGCAAAGGATTGGTGTTCTGTGGCAATGGCGGGGGTTGACTTGTTAATAGTCTTGCGGCAGAATTCTGTACTAGCTGCAGGCGGTGTAAGTCTTTATTTGGAAGGCCTGCATATATGGCATTGCAATAGTCCAGCCATGATGTGATGAAGGTGTGAACTAATGTTCATAGGTATTAGGCACTCATGACAATCCCTGGACCTTTCAGTGGGTCACATTGCTCTATAAACACAGGACAAAGGGAACTGCTATGGTTTTAAAGATCAGGAAGATACTGTTTCCTGTAGTAACAACTGTTTTATACTATAGCGGTCTAGAGGTTTGATGGGTAGGATGGAGGCACCCAAGGTGTGTTCTATTTTAGTATTAGAGGCGCCTACACGCTATCCCCTCTGCTATGAAGGCATTTTGTATTGACCTGAAGAAGCGGGCCATGACTCGTGAAACGCGTTGTCAGATTGCTTTTATAATAAAAACTTTACCAGTTGAACTGATGTCTATATCGTCTGGAGATGTAAGCAATTACCTCTCTTTCTAGTATTTTTTTAATTTATATTTTAAAATACTAAAATAGAACACACATGACGTGCCTCCATCCTACCCATTCCCAGTCAGACCTCCTTTGGAGGTAAAAGCTTTGCAATTTTTCTGGAAAGTCTATCGTACTACAGGAGAGCGACCAGCCAGTATCCAGCAGGACCTGGAGTACAGAGTAAGGATGGTTAATTTCCTGCAGGCCTATACTGTGGTTGCAGGAACTGCAATCCACCTTTGTAAGTATATATCTATATAATTTTAACCTCCCTATACTTGACGATACTGCACCATTGAGCTACCGGGTCTCTCCCTACTTCTCACCTAGATATTCTTGGTCCCGACAAGAATTGCCAACCCCCCCCCCCCCAAAAAAAAAAAAAACCCTATAGGATTTACTTTAAGGCCTGCATGTCAACTCATTCCACATAAAATTCTATGGGCCTGTTCACAGTTCTGTGCTGTAACCGATCATATTATTCTAACTCGCTGCATGCAGGCTTGTTATTAAAGTCTACAGTATGTCCAGTCTCCATTGCAGTTCACACTCACAATAAACGCGTGAACCTAGCCCGAGTCTTACTTTACTGAGGAAACTACTAATGTGCTGCAAAAATCTGAAACATTGGTACAAAGAAAATACTAATATAAGCAGGTGACTTTTATAGTTGGTTTCTAAAATAGAACACGCTAAGCATCTAACCCTAAGAGTCTCTCTTGAGCCATGGAAACCGTGACAGAGATAAAGATCACAGCTGCTTCTCCATTCACACACAAGTACAAGTTCTACACAAGAACACTGGCCTATTCTGCCACTGCAACATGCCCTACTTTAACATTCCTATTTAGCCTTGAGCACAATAAGCTTATTCCATATTAAAACATCCATACGTTTATAAAAAAATACAGAGCACCAATATGCACCATTTTCCAAGGTAAAAAAAAAGGGAGCAAAATTACATTAATCTCCAAGCATAGATTCAAAGGACCTCTGTTGCGAAAATCTTAAAATTTTAAATACATGTAAACATATGCAAATAAGTACATTTCTTCCAGAGTAAAATGAGCCATAAATTACTTACTCCTATGTTGCTGTCACAGTAGGTAGTAGAAATCTGACATTACCAACAGATTTTGGACTAGCCCATTTTCTCATGGGGGGGTTCCCAGAGTTTTCTTTATTTTTAAAAGCAGTTAGTGATTTTCAGTTGCTCCGTCTAACTGCTAAAGAAGTGTACAGTGAGCAGGGTAGCTGGCCAGCATCAGTGTTTAAAGCGGATCCGAGATGAAAAACTATCTATAACAAGTAACTTGTCTATATACAGTGGCTTGCAAAAGTATTCGGCCCCCTTGAAGTTTTCCACATTTTGTCACATTACTGCCACAAACATGAATCAATTTTATTGGAATTCCATGTGAAAGACAAATACAAAGTGGTGTACACATGAGAAGTGGAACGAAAATCATACATCATTCAAAACATTTTTTACAAACCAATAACTGTAAAATGGAGTGTGCCTAATTATTCTGCCCCCTTTGGTCTGAGTGCAATCAGTTGCCCATAGACATTGCCTGATGGGTGCTAATGACTAAATAGAGTGCACCTGTGTGTAATCTAATGTCCGTACAAATACAGCTACTCTGTGATGGCCTCAGAGATTGTCTAAGAGAATATTGGGAGCAACAACACCATGAAGTCCAAAGAACACACCAGACAGGACTGGGATAGCTATTGAGGAATTTAAAGCAGGCTTAGGCTACAAAAAGATTTCCAAAGCCTTGAACATCCCACGGAGCACTGTTCAAGCGATCATTCAGAAATGAAAGGAGTATGGCACACAACTGTAAACCTAAAGACAAGGTCATCCACCTAAACTCACAGGCCGAACAAGGAGAGCGCTGATCAGAAATGCAGTTAAGAGGCCCATGGTGACTCTGGACGAGCTGCAGAGATATACAGCTCAGGTGAGAGAAGCTGTCCATAGGACAACTATTAGTCGTGCACTGCACAAAGTTGGCTCTTATGGAAGAGTGACAAGAAGAAAACCATTGTTAACAGAAAAGCATAAGAAGTCCCGTATGCAGTTTGCCACAAGCCATGTGGGGGACACAGCAAACATGTGGAAGAAGGTGCTCTGGTCAGATGAGACCAAAATGGAACTTTTTGGCCAAAATGCAAAACGCTATGTGTGGCAGAAAACTAACACTGCACATCACTCTGAACACACCATCCCCACTGTCAAATATGGTGGTGGCAGCATCATGCTCTGGGGGTGATTCTCTTCTGCAGGGACAGGGAAGCTGGTCAGAGTTGATGGGAAGATGGATGGAGCCAACTACAGGGCAATCTTGGAAGAAAACCTCTTGGAGTCTGCAAAAGACTTGAGACTGGGGCGGTGGTTCACCTTCCAGCAGCCTAAAGATAAAGTCAGGGCAACAATAGAATGGTTTAAATCAAAACATATCCATGTGTTAGAATGGCCCAGTCAAAGTCCAGATCTAAATCCAATCGAGAATCTGTGGCAAGATCTGAAAACTGCTCTTCACAAACGCTGTCCATCTAATCTGACTGAGCTGGATCGGTTTTGCAAAGAAGAATGGGCAAGGATTTCAGTCTCTAGATGTGCAAAGCTGGTAGAGACATACCCTAAAAAGACTGGCAGCTGCAATTGCAGCAAAAGGTGGTTCTACAAAGTATTGACTCAGGGGGCTGAATAATTAAGCACACCCCACTTTACAGCTATTGATTTGTAAAATATGTTTGGAATAATGTATGATTTTCGTTCCACTTCTCACGTGTACACCACTTTGTATTGGTCTTTCACGTAGAATTCCAATAAAATTGATTCATGTTTGTGGCAGTAACGTGACAAAATGTGGAAAACTTCAAGGGGGCTGAATACATTTGCAAGCCACTGTATGTTACCTAAAGTTTAGATAGTTTGCATATCTATCTGCAAACAGCTTCAAGAGAATATGATTATTTCTTCCTGTGATACAATGGGGGAAGCCATGTTATGTTTGTCACAGGCTGCTATCAGCTATCAGGAGAGGCTATCAGCTTGCCTCTGTGTAAATTCAGTCCCCTCTCCTCCTCCCCTCTGCCTCTGAAATCTCTGGCTAGTAACACCTCCCCCTCCTCCTGCCCAGACTGAGCTCCTGTAAGCCCCTGCTACTGTCTGAAAATACCAAGGCACTGTGAAAAGCTGTGGGCGAGGCTTGTTTAGTTTATAGGGAATTAGAGTATTAAAACAAAAAAAAAGTATTTGGCTTGAGGAATGCCCTATAAACTATATGAAAGGAACACAATTATGCAATGAGTAAAAGTTTATCTCGGATCCACTTTAAATCATCTTCAGGGAATGTCTTTATAAAGAATAAAGGCCATTCTGAGAATCCCCCATGAAGAGATTGACAAGCCCAAAACCTATCAATGTCAAATTTCTACTACTTACTGTAAGTGACAGCAACATAGGAGAAAAGTAATATATAGCTGATTTTACTCTGGAAGAAATGTACTTATTTTTAGGTTTTACATTTTAAGATTTTTGCGACAGTTCCTCTTTAAATACACCATCTGACAGCTCAGGGGGCAGTGTGTTCAAATGGTAACCTTTTGTTTCAATGTAGTTTAAAGTGGCCCTGGACCTGCTCTAAAAAGATAAGCAACAGCATAAAAACCTCAAAGAAAAAAACTGTTAGGGCCCAATTACACTTAAAAGCGCAAAACGTTTTGCGGGAGTGATTTTTCCACGATTTAACGCAGAAAAATCACAGGACACTGCAGCAATTTTTCCCCTAAAGCGTTTAGTGCTTCTATAGCACTGAAACGCAATCGCCGGGAAATCGCCTGAAAATGGTGCAGGCTACACGTTTGCCTTTGGTGATTTACGTTAATCGTCGGCAATTAACGCAAATCGCTGAAGTGAGAACGGGCCCATAAGGTATCATTGCACTAGTGTCTTAAAAAGCGCTAGCACTTGAGCGTTTTGCCGAAATCGCCGGCAAAACGCTGTAGTATGAATGGGCCCCAACAGCTGATACACATCCTATCTGCAGTGTTTCTTCTTTCACAGAAGCAGACATATTGTTAACATCCTGTGCTTTCAAATGAGCTTATCTGCCGTGGCAGTCAGCAGACAGGGGAGAGATCAAATTACAAGTTGTGATTAGTCACAGATGAGGTAGAATTAGACAGGCTAAACTCTCTAAATACGTACAGGCTGCATATCTGTTTTCCTTCTGTCCTGTGTAAGAGTTCAGGTCCACTTTAAGCAATAAAAGCAAGTATTTTCACAGGTTGTATCAAAAACACACCACTTTACCACTGAATAAAATAAATGAATACAAAAATCTAACTAGTTCCCAACAAAGCTTCGGGGTGCGGTGTTAACAACAGCATATTGGCTTGTGGCAGTAGGTGGAGCTAAGAACCCCCATAGATGAAGGAGTGTGCTTGTGTGGTTTGGGGTGGGGTGTGGATTTGGGGTCAATCCCTATATTAGGTTGGGAGAGTGGGAGAGGCAGAAAATTGGAGGTAAAATGGTTAGAAAGGAAATACTATTCACAACTGATTTCATCACTACGATCAAATCTGACGGTCATCTACCACCTCTTTTCTACAAGGAGGTTCTTCCTTATGCAGAGGAAAGAAAAACAATATTAGATGCCCTAAGAATGAGGGCAACTTCTGATATAAGGACTAACTGACCCATGAGGCCAGGATAGTCATCTTCTACTGTCTTGCTGATGAGAGTTCTACATACATTCAAGATAAAAATGCTCGTTTCCTTCTGTTTTGCCTTTTCTTCCCTCACTCCCTTGTTTTTTCCCCCCTTACCTTCTAGTTTTCCTTACTTCCTCCTATTTCTCTTTTTTTTCCCTTTCTCACTTTTCTGTATGTCTATCAGGATAATTGAAGATATTATTATTTGTTAGACCACAGAGGCAATTGATAAGTCTACCTACCACCTACATGGCAATACCTATTGTGACCAAATCTCTTTAATTGCACTCCTATCTATACTGTACTTCTTGGTATGTCAATCATCCTCTTTTGTACTACTAGTTAATTAGCCCACCCATTAAAAAAAAAAAAAAAACTGGCGCTAGGGCTGGGACGCAACCCCCTTCCCAAGGACGCCGGCCGCACTCCCCGTTGGACAGCAGCGCTCACCGCCACGCACACCAACGGCCACCCCCCTGCTCTTGTCCTCCTGTTTGTAACATTCGTGTGCCGCACAGGTGTGCTGGCAAAAAGCACTGACACAGGGACAGGGGATGCAGGGACAGTGGGGTTTTATTAGGTAGGATACCATGATGCTGATCTAGGTTTCTTCATGTTCTTGACTTTCATGTTTAGGATTTCCCTGTTCATGTTCTCAAAAAATATTATCCAAAAAAAAAAAAAAAAAAAAAAGCTAAATATGCTCACAAAACATCAGCTAGTGTATGTAGCTCCAGACTTTGGCCGCAAATTAGAGTGTGAAACCTGCCTGCACTGGATGCAGCATTTTCCTATGACTAAGCAGTTCTTGCATGGTTAGAACTTATTGAAGCCCAATAAAGATATTTGTCCTTGGCCTGGTGTTAGTTCTCAGCATTCCTAACCATTATGAACCACTTTAACATGAACAGCTAGCATATAACAGAATACTTCTAAAGGGCCTTTCAACACAAATATTGAGATAATTTCTTGTGACAAAGATTAAGAGGGAGGATACCCATGGCTTCAATATTGCCGCAGGCCCTTCTTCCATCCACAGTCATGAGCATACAATCTTTCAAATTTAATTTAGGCTTAAGTTTTAATTATTCTTAAAATAAAATAAAGACACGGATGCACTTGTGCATCAGAGATATCTAGAACTGTGACATTGTAAGACATATCGGTCTTATTACAATATGTACAACTAAACAGACTGTTCCAGTGATAAGATGCCCTGAAACCACTAAAAATGGATTAATTATTAAAACAGTTACCATGGTTTACTGGCTGTTATAAGACCGCTTCGCAGAACACCACAGCACTGCAGCATCATTCAGCTTTCCACACAAACTGTATCTCTGGAAATCGCTACAATGGATTCTGGAATTCGAGACACATCACTGGCAAAGGTTACGGGTTACCAGTCTGTCCTCTGATGACCCTGAAGGTGACTGTATGCAAAGCGTAGGAAGCATATATCACATAACTATGGGCTACACATTGCCTCAGGAATAACTAGCAGGGTCAAGCAGACCACACAAGTCACAACTGCCAGGACAAATCCTATTAAGCTTCAGCTTAAAGTATCAGCATGCTCCTCTTGGTGTCAAGAATGAAAGCAAATTAGATCAACTGTGTAAGGGAATGAACACAATGCTTATTAAATGAGCCTTTTGACCTAAAATCCTGAATTAAAATGTTGGAACTATATATAACCAGGAGTACAATGCACACAGTCGTATGGATATATATTGCTATAGCCATTTTAGTTTAGGGTTATTTTCTTTTTATTTCTCTATATTTGATGATATTTTTTTCATCCTGGTCGAAGTTTAGTGACATGAACTGGTTAGTTAATGCTTAACTACGGACCGTCACAACACATCTGGATTTTAAATGCGTGTGACAACAACTAGCCAATTCTTTACTTTCTACAGGCCTGATGCACATAGCAACGGTAAAGTTGACATGCAGAGGTAGCATACTACAATTTTAATAGTACTAACAGCAGGGGGGCAGCAAGCAATACCCTAGTAGTGCAATGGCATAATGTGCATTACCATAGCAATGTGCACTTGACCCCAGTATGTGGCAAGGGTGCCAGTCTGAGGAAAGATGCATTCTGTAGTAATCACCTGACTGCTCCATAAGGACTCCTCTCCAGAAACTTGGCATCCTGTCACAACTCAGGTGCGTGCGTGTTACTAATAGGAGATTACACAACGACACCATTGGCTAAGTTAGAAGCCTAGAATAAGTTGAGGTTGCAGTAGGAATGTTCATCCTTAAAGGGAAGGGCCAAGCAAAATAAAAAAAAATGAGTTTCACTTACCTGGGGCTTCTACCAGCCCCATGCAGCCATGCTGTGCCCTCGTAGTCACACACTGCGGCTCCAGTCCCCTGCTGGCAGCATGCCGGCCTCGGAGGTCGGTGGGCCGCATTGCGTACATTTTTACGTATTCCCGCTAGTGCAGGAACATTATTGCATACATTTTTACGCGTTAGTGGTTCAATGCGTAAAAATTTACGCATTGAACCACTAACGCGTAAAAATGTATTAATGTTCCTACACTAGCGGGAATGCGTAAAAATGTACGCAATGCGTCCCGCCGACCTCCGAGGTCGGCATGCTGCCAGCGGGGGACTGGAGCAGCAGTGAGTGACTACAAGGGCACAGGATGGCTGCATGAGGCGGTTAGAAGCCCCAGGTAAGTGAAACTCTTTTTTATTTTGCTTGGACCTTCCCTTTAACAAAAGAACAACCAATGAGCAGGCCCCCTGTCATGACCAACATTATATGTGGAAGAGGAATAGGCTAGCTTACTCTTAAAGCCCAAGGCTACATACTATACTAACTATAGTACAACTATACAGCAGCTACTAATCATCTATAGCGTTCTTTACTGCTGTCAGTACTTCCGTGCCAAATCATATGCTTTAGTTTAGCAGTACTTGATAGGTCTACAACACTTGTCACAGAATGTTTTACTAACCTGCACACATGCTACTTACCTGTAAAAATAAGAACACCCTCTAACTGTGTTGTGAGTAAAATGTTCTTGGCTTTTCTCGTTCCCAAAGTCTTCCAGGGGATCTGACCACAAAATATCACACATGGGCCCGTATGCAGGAGGCTCTTTAAAGCGATCTAACTAAGAATAGAAAATAAGCAATGGTTAATCAAGGGTAAAATGGAAACAAACTGCAAAAAAATTGCTTTCTATAAAATCTTGTCAAATATATATATATATATATATATATATATATATATATATGGGCGCCTCCTTCTGCAAACAGCATACAAGATTAGAGTTCCCATCCCCTTTCTTTCCCCATCGGCACCAGTAAGTTCAGCACAGCCACGCCAAACTCAACACTCTTGTTTTTCCTGCAGCAGCCCTGCCCAGACTCCTCCTCCTCTTCACAGGGTCTGCACACAGCACTGCTCTTAGTCTCCGCCCACAGCTGCAGCCACTTTCTTTGAGCCCGCCTACGGCCAACTACATGAAGGAATAGATCCAGGGCTACAGTAAATTGTAAGTGACTGGAGAAAGTGAAGCGGTGTAAAGATAGAGGGAGTGGGGCAGCTGTAAAACCGGTAAACAGCATTACTAATTACAGACTTCACCACTCAAGCTTAAAGTGGATCAGAGATAAACTTTTTTACTCATTGCATAATTGTGTTCCTTTCATATAGTTTATAGCGCATTCCTCAAGCCAAATACTTTTGTTTTGTTTTAATACTCTAATGCCCTATAAACTAAACAAGCCTCGCCCACAGCTTTTCACAGTGCCTTGGCATTTTCAGATAGAAGCAAGAGCTTATAGGAGCTCAGTCTAGGCAGGGGGAGGTGTTACTAGCCATTGATTTCAGAGGCAGAGGGGAGGAGGAGAGGGGACTGAATTTACTCACAGGTAAGCGGATAGCATCTCCAACTCTCATCCTTTGACAATGTGACTAACAGAACATCGCTGCCCTCATTGTATCACATGAATAAATATTCATACACTGTTGAAGCTGTTTGCAGATAGAAATGCTGTGTAAACTATGTAAACGTGACTTGTGCTGTGCATGTGTGTTTTGGGGATTAGGAAGGGGGGGGGGGGGGGGATATGCCTCTTGTGCTGTCTGTCACTTGTAGTGTTGGGTCTGCGTGGTGCTTCTGCCACTAGTGCTGTGTCTTTGTAGTACATCCAGGGCTGTGGAGTCTGAGAAATTTTTGCCTACCTGGAGTCGGTGGTTTCATAAACTGAGGAGTCGGGGTCTAACTATAGGTAGGGTCTAAGAACAGAATGTTTTTGTTAGGTTGCTACATCTCACAGTACAAGTCTCTAGGCCAGATACTAAAGCTGAACAGTGTTAGAGTCATCACATCAACCCACCCCATATTCTGAAAAGGCACCCTTAATTAGATGTGTTTTATCATGAGAAGTTTACATTTAGAGCTGGTACCACAGGAGCTTTTAGCCACTCTATGCTAATTAAAGGCAACTATGGCGATTCCACAGGAGCTACAGAGAATACACCAAATAGCAATCACAGGTGCTGCGGCGATTGCATTGGAGGCAATTATGGGCAAATAGCGACCACTCCGGGTATCAGGCATACAATTGCAGCACTTCGCGATACTGGAAATCGCGGTTATTTCCCAAATGTGAAGTGTCGCTCCTGTAGGTGCCAGGCCAAACCCTGTTTTTGCTGCTGTTGAGGCGACTTTGCTAATTTTTATATATTCAATACAGTAGAGCAGCACAGTAGCATAGTGGTTAGCGCTCTCCCCTTGCAGCGCTGGGTCCCCCGTTCGAATCCCAGCCAGGTCAACATCTGCAAGGAATTTGTATGTTCTTCCCATGTCTGCGCGGGTTTCCTTCGGGCACTCCGGTTTCCTCCCACATCCCAAAAAACACACAGATAAGTCAATTGGCTGCCCGCTAAAATTGGCCCTAGACTACGATACATGCACTACACGATACATACATAAACATATCACTATGGTAGGGATTAGATTGTAAGCCCCTCTGAGGGACAGTTAGTGACAAGACAATATACTCTGTACAGCGCTACGTAATATGTCGACGCTATATCAATACTTAAAGAAGTGCCGGCTGCTTACCTGGTAGCAGTGTTCCGGCGAGTCCTCCAGGACGGCCCCTCCTGAGATTGTGTAAGTCCCCCCTCCCAAATCGGAAACACCTTAAGAGAATTAAAATAATTAATTGATGCAGTATAAATCCCACCTCCTCACAATCTCCCACAGTTTATGCAAAGAGAAGAATAACGAACCACACTCCCCTTATAAATAAAAGTTAAAAGTCAGGGTTGGGAACTAGGCGGCCGTCCTGGAGGACTCGCCGGAACACTGCTACCAGGTAAGCAGCCGGCACTTCCTCCCTTCGTCCTCCAGGACGGCCCCTCCTGAGATTTAGCGAGAAATTTACCCTAGGGTGGGATGACTGCTTGCAGAACTTTACGACCAAAAGATTGGTCTTGAATGGAGAGGAGTTTAACTCCGTAATGCTTAACGAATGTCGAATGCCTGGACCATGTCGCAGCCCGACAATCTGTTCCAAAGAGACTCCTGACCTTTCTGCCCATGACGTCGATAAAGATCTGGTCGAGTGTGCTGTAATATGAGCAGGTGCTATTACCTGAGCTTCTGAGTAAGCAAGAGTAATAACCTCCTTAATCCATCTAGACACCGTAGCTCTAGAAACCTGAACTCCTGTTCTAGAACCTCCGAAAGCTATCAGAAGGTTAGCTGAATTTCTCCAGTCCTTGGTTCTTCCCAATGGGACATGAAGTCTAAGATGCAATATAAGTACCACCTCATTCTACCTATCCTGAGTGCATTGAATATTACCTTGAATCAGTAGGAGATTTAGCAATGGATTTAGGTGGGTATATCCATTTGTTGTGGAGGCTACGTGGAAAACTAATTACCGGTAACCATACTTTTTGGCTTCTGCTTGCCTCCACCATAGGTGACCAATGAGAGTTAGAATAGAACCTCTTCTCAGGATAGGACCACTCCAAGGATTGATTTCTTGGTAGATCCAAAACGATAGAGCTTTATGAATGTGACATAAGAGGCCCATGCGGTAGCTTCACCCTCATATCCAGTGAGCTTAATTTACCTCTATTTTAATTGAGAAATTAGCACTTAAGGAAAAGATAAACATTCTCTGATCCTTGTGGAAATCAGACCTAAGTTTCGTAGAAATAAGAGCGGTAACCTGAAATCAATTCTATTCTTCAGGACAGACATGGATGGTGGTTAAATGTATAGGGCCTGTATTTCTCCAATACACCTGGCCACCGCTGTCACCACCAACAAACATCTAAGGACTAAGTCTGTATAGTGATAGCCTTACTAATTCAGACGAATGGCAGCCTCACTTTAGGATGAGCAGACTGTTGGAATGTAAGTATACTTGAATTCTAGTCTCAGGTACTGAAGTCTAGTAAAGACTTGAGATACAGGGTCTCTTTAAGCAGATTTTCTCGGAGAGAAATGATACAGTCATGTACCAGGAACATGTCCCTCTTGGAAGGCCACATAATGGGTTATCAGGTCTAACTGCCCCCGACAGTTAGACGGACACCATAAACAAAGCCTATATTTACAAAACATTGCATTCTTTGTAACTAGGTTATAAAGCAATGGCTTATTAATGAGGTGGGTCACATGCCCATGCCAACACAAGAATGCTTAATAAAGCCCTTTGAAAGGTGAAGAAGGCCGTCTCCGCTCTATCCCCTGTATGCTGATGAGTTTCTGGTGCCGGAGCAAAAGGTGTGTGGTGCTGTTGCCAATGGCAACCAGCATATAAATTCTTACACAGACCATGCCTTCAGATATCGAGAGGCCACTATAAAATGGCCTGACCATGCTCACAAAGATCATCCAAGATCTGCAAGAACAATGGCACCTTTACCAAAGGTAGGGCTACAGCAGGTGCCAAACCTGTTTTGGTCAGTCTGATGCAAAAAGAATACCTGTGGTCTGATCCTACATCCCTTTTCGAAGTACCCTTCAAGGGGGAAAAAACAAACGTATGCTCCCCCCAGTGCCGCAACAAAAGTGTTCACACTCTCTGGAGAAAAAACGAACAACATTGTTCCAAGCAGAAACCAGGTAGCTGCAAATTGTCAAACATATTTGTTCGGACGCCAGTTCTGAGATGGTTGTTTGCAACTCAACCTACATGCTAGAATAATATCCCTTCCTTTGAGATAAGCTGATCTCAAGGAAGCACCTTGTTCACTGCCCAGCAGAATGTCTGAGCATAGGAAGTTTAAGATTATGGGTGGACTATAAGTCCCACTTGTTAGTTTAAATTGAGTCACAAGTGTAATCCTCAGTGTGAAGATTCACGAATCTGTTTTCCAACCGATTCTCTCATTTCTGCAGAGTACTCCAGACTGCCAGTAGATTAAAGAGAATATTTTCTCCAGTGAAGCATACCTGTCATGCATTTAATTGAGATTCCGATGCCCTGTACAACTCCATAGTCTTGCATCTGTCGTAATAACGAATGGATTTTATAATCCATTCAATTGCAGATTTGGTTGAGAAGTCCATTTTTAGGGAGAGTCACTGGATCTGACATCCAGATCGATTTCTCTATCCAACCACTGACATAGAATTGCTGTTTTAAATATTTTGTAGACAGTTTGTGCATAAGCAACAACTGGAATACAGGCAAAATGAAAGACATAGCTTGTCTGTGACCACCTTTGCTCTGAAAAACTATCAGAGTGTTTTTGATCCAATCCTTTCTGCAGATCCATCCTAAATACTCTACAGTTGTAAAATAACCTGCATATTATCTTAGGTCTTCCTTCATTTTCACAGCTAGGTAAAGCTAGAAAATATCTTCTGTATACTCAGATTGCTGCTATTAAAATCATGTTCTTTCATAAAGATCCTGGGAACACTTGTAACCCATCAAGGAAGTACTCAGGACTGCAAATGAAAAAGACTTGGGATTGAATCCTGAATTGCTGCCTCAGCATTTATGTTGCGCTTCTGTCCCGACGGACGGAAGGCGTCTGAGCTGCAGCCATTAAGGTACGCTCAGTAGGCAGTAGCAGTTCCAAAGAGCCTCGCCCAAGGACTCCTTACCGAACAGGTGTAGGTTTTCTGAACAGGGAGAGCTAAGGTACTAATCCCAGTCCCCAGTGTCAGAGGTAGAGCCCTTAACCACCACACTAGCCACTGTCCCTTTAAAAAATTTTTTTTTTTTTTTTTAAACAAACTTGCCATCAGAATAACTTATGCATCAACCTTGCATCTATTTATATGCAAAAAAAAAACAGTGTTGCAATTCAAATGTCTATGTGCAGAATCCCTGCACATAAGTAAAAACACATCTGCTAATAGCTTGACTCCTGTGCATATTCCCTGCACAAAATTATCTTCTGAAAGCACACCTGCTACCAGCATCACTATCTGAAAAGAGCACTTGCTATTGCAAACAGAATGTCTGTGTATAATTATTACACACCATTGTTATCTGAAAATTAGCTTTGCAAACTGAAGGTTTCTGTGCATATTTTTTGCATGTAATTCTGCATTGCATTCAGAACATTTGCCAATCCCTGAACATAACTCCTATCTGAAATGCACCATTGCATTCAGAATATCCATGTGCTAAACCCTGAACATAATTCTTATCTGATAAGTAGCATTGCATTCAGGATCTGTAAAGCACACCTGCTGGCAGATAAAGTAAGCATGCATATAATTGTCTGAAAATGTATGCACACAAATCATTAACAGAAAACCCAAACTTGTTATAACATTTGTGCACAAATCATTACATGAAAGTATAACTGCTTTCAGAATATTATGGCCAACCAAAATATGTATGCATGTATTTGCATAATCCGCACCACAGCCATTCATTGTAATCAGCCATGCTTCAATCCAAATGCACAATCCCTGATTGTGGAAAAATCTACTTTGAGACCCAGATTTAAATGATTCCAACAATCAAGCAATTGATTATGTATATGGCTGCTTCCCTGTGCGAGGGAATTGCCAGAACAAAAAGGTGTAGCCTGCATATGGCAAGAGGGTAAAGCTGCCCTGAAAGCTGAGAAAGTTGTAGCCATTTCCTGTTTCATGGGTTTCATCAGGTCAAATAAAGCTACTGTGGTACTTTCAGGTCTAGGAGCATAAGACTTAGACTTGATATAACAGACCAAACAAAGTCTTAGAGGTTCCTTCAGGCAACTTGCAACCACATTTAGTACATCAGCTAGACTTTGAAGTGCTTTTGAGTTTCTGTAGTACAAAACAACTCAAACACCAAGAGTCTTACTAACATGTACCCATTAACAATATGACAGGAGTCTGCAATAAACACTGCAATGTGTTTGCTTACCGGTGGATGTGACCTGACTGCTCAGTCTCACCAGTTGCAGCACTCTCCTGAGCTTCTGTGGTGGGCCCACTTGACTGCACCATGACCCCCTCAGAGCTGTAGCGTCTGCGTGTATAGCGTGGCCATGGCGGTTTACAAAACTCGCACTTTCAGCCGTCTAACACGATCAGTACGCATGACGTTTTATGCATGACGCAGTACGCACCACGCGCTCACGCGTATCCAATGATGCATACATGCGACCTATCATGCAAACTTGCGTCATATTCG
The DNA here is from genome assembly GCF_040937935.1 of Hyperolius riggenbachi. Taxonomy (NCBI): domain Eukaryota; kingdom Metazoa; phylum Chordata; class Amphibia; order Anura; family Hyperoliidae; genus Hyperolius; species Hyperolius riggenbachi. The sequence goes on along the minus strand of NC_090646.1, from coordinate 237,280,588 downwards.
GGCATGCGGAAAATCCGGCATCTCTGCTTACCGCCGCCATGCCCGCAGAAAGTATAATGAAGAGAGGGAACCTCTCCAGTCCCCTTCATTCAAAATAGGAAAAAAACAGGTAACCTCCTGCTTAGCTTCCTATTCTAGGCCGCACACCAGTAACAAGCCTAAATTATACTTTACAAAAAAATAAAAAAAACAAAGAAAAAACAATAAAAATGGTGCAGCAGGTGCCAACAGGCTCCCCTACTGAAAGGAACAACCTTCCCTGGTGCTTCCGTGGTGAGGTCTGGGAAACAAACAAAAAACTGTGGGAGATTGTGAGGAGGTGGGATTTATACTGCATCAATTAATTATTTTAATTCTCTTAAGGTGTTTCCGATTTGGGAGGGGGGACTTACACAATCTCAGGAGGGGCCGTCCTGGAGGACGAAGGGAGGAAGATGAGTTTTCAACCGTGAAGAGTTCCATTTTAAATGTATGAGTTGGACCTACAATACCCTCTTAGGGCTGGAACCCACAGGAGCGCTTTTGGCAGCGTTTTGGCAGCACTGCGATACGCTAGCAGTTTGCCAAAACGCTGGGCTAATGTTAATGGATGGGGCAACTTCCACAGGAGCGTTTGCGTTTCTCAGAAACGCAAACGCAGGACATGCAGCATTTTGGGAGCGTTAGCGCTTCAATGCAAAGTATTGAAACGCTAGCAGAAACGCTCAGCAAAACCTAAACTGAGCGGTTTTGCTAGCGTTTTGCGGTTCAGCACACTGTAACAAAATGAAAAATAATTCACAGGACCAATCAGGATAAAAACGCAAAACGCAAAACGCTAGGCACCCGCTGGGGAAAAAAATACAATGTTGCAAAACACGACCAAAAACGCGCATGAATCCGCTTGCAAACCGCTCAGACAAAACGCTAGCGGTTGCGTTTAGCGTTTGCGGTTTGCAGTGGGTTCCAGGCCTTAGAGTACATTAAAAAAAAACGTTAGGGTTTGCTGATCTATAAAACCAGTGCCGTCAAGGTTTGTTAATCATTACACCCAGCCCACTGCAACAAAACATCCAGTGCAACAAACCTATCAAACAAAAATTATACCTTCAGGTCCCCAAACTAAAGGATTCCAGAAAACTTTGGAAAGATCCGATAGGCCAGAAGTAAAGTATTTTAGCCAGTAAGCCTCTCAAGCATTTGAAGTGCTCATTTCAGAGTACACAGGACCTCGGAAGTCCTGGGAAACCTTTAATAAAGTAAGGTGCAGCTGCCTTGTCACCCTGATTTATACATCCATCAGACTCGCTAAGCTAGGCAGGAAGCAGAATAAAACATAAATAATTTAGCAGTGAAACAGTGAAATTTTAGCCCCGGGCTTAATATTATTTGAAGGGAATGAAGTGCTATTTCATCGTCCTGACGTTCAATTAAAAAGAAGAAAACTTTCATTAAAAAGATGCATTCGCAGATATGGCTTCAAATGTAGCTCATAAAATATGCAATGCTAAGCTAGATTTCCAAACTTATTTTAGACCCCTAAATTATTCATGGTTTTGTAACTGAAATACTAAGGATTGAAATAATGTGTGTTGATAAATATGCAGATTGCATTCATAATTATTGAAGACAGCGACTAACCAACTGAACATTTCACAAAGATATTTAAGGGCACCTGTCAGGGGTTGTGCACAGCCTGGCTCCCATCTGGTGTTGGAGGTTATTTCCAGTTTCTCTGGCAACTGATAGCATCAGTGTCACTGGACATAATTCTACAGAGGTGTGGTCTGTTCTAATCATTCTTGTCTCCAGCACTGGAGGCAGCAATTTCCTTTATTCTATACAGGAGCTGTCTGTCTGCTTTCTAGCAACATGCATAACGTTTAACGCTGGGCATACACGGCTCGATTCTGCAGGTGATTCTCTAATCTTCCGCTCACTTTTCTTATCTTTTTGAGTTGTCCTCAATGAGGAATCGAGCAGCGAAACAATGGGGCAGGAGATCGGATGTGTCGGAAATTATCTATCGAGCCATCTAAATGGCTCAGAATTGAGCCGTGTATTCCCAGCATAACAATGACATGTTACTTAGAAGCAAACAGAAGCGCTAGTGTGTTCAGGCCCTTAGTAACCACCTTGCCAGTGTCTCTTCTAATGACTCTGTAATGAACAGTCATAACAGGTGGTAAAGCTGAATATTGAACAGCACTTGCCCTTAGCAGTGCTGGAGACGGCCATTGAAAGGGCTCCTCCCCACACTCCATGTGACCAAAACTTGGCCTCTGCATTGGTTCAGAAGCCAGTTAATGATCTAGGTAGCGCAGTAGGAGGAAAAGATGTATGGGAGGTGTAATATGGCGGGGAAAGGTACCGACTGGGCAAGTGGGGCATGGCTAACTTCCGAGCTAGGAAAGCATAACTTAAAGGACAACTGTATGGAGGCTGCCAAATGTATTTCCTTTTAAGCAACACTAGTTGCCTAGCAGTCCTGCTATTCCTCTGCCTCTAATACGTTTAACAATACACCCTGAACAAGCATATGCAGATCAGGAGCTGCATGCTTGTTTCTGGTCTGATTCAGACACTACTGCAGCCAAATAAATCAGCAGGACTGCCAGGCAACTGGTACTGCCTAAATTGAAATAAATATGGCAGCCTTCATATACCTCTCACTACAGTTGTCCTTCAAAGGACAACTATTGCAAAAAAATTTGAAATTTAAAATATACTGCTCACATAATATGTATATTTTTCTCAGAGTAATATGCACTATTAATTACATTTTTCCCATGTCACTGACAGGTTTTAGGCTAGTCCATCTCCTAATGGATCTTCTCGGGTATTTATTTACAAAAGTACTGAGGGCTCTTTCACATCAGAGCTTGCGTTGGAGAACGCTCAAAGCATGCGTTTTGTTGTATGCCTTTTAATGCGTTTTGATATGCGTTGCACTGCAGTGAGTGTGCGTTTTTAATCCGTTTTCAATCCGTTACTGCACATAGAAAAACGCAGGTAATTTTTTTTTCTTTTAGTTTTCAACTTTCTACATTGTTCCTCTGTTGCATTCTGGGACTGATTGCCTGCGTTAACGGATTGAAAACGCGCATAGTGTGCGTTTTACATTGACTAACATTGTAACGCATAAAGCTAGCGTTGGCTGAAAAACTGCGCCTGGGTGCAGTGTAACGCAACGCACAAAAAGGCTGCGTTATATGTGAAAGCTAAAATGAAAGTCTATGGACTTTCATTTCACCTTGGGTAACGCAAACTTTACCCTTTGCGTTGAAACGCAGAAAATCTGCCCTAATGTGAAAGAGCCCTTACTGAATGGCAGTTGCTCAGTCCAAATGCCAAAATAGTGTGCAAACAAGTATGGAGAATGGCCAGTGCCTTTGTATGAATCCTTTCCAGGGAGTGCTTTTTACAGAGCAATTTACTCTGGAAGAAATGTTCATTGTATATGTATGCTTTTTAAATAACGATTTTTTTTTTTTTTTTTTTGTGTGCAAAAGTGGTCCTTTAACCACTTCAGGACCACAGTCTTTTGGCCCCTTAAGGACCAGAGCCTTTTTCTCCATTCAGACCACTGCAGCTTTCACGGTTTAATGCTCGGTCATACAACCTACCACCTAAATGAATTTTACCTCCTTTTCTTGTCACTAATACAGCTTTCTTTTGATGCTATTTGATTGCTCCTGCGAGTTTTACTTTTTATTATATTCATCAAAAAAGACATGAATTTTGGCAAAAAAAATGATTTTTTTAACTTTCTGTGCTGACATTTTTCAAATAAAGTAAAATTTCTGTATACATGCAGCGCGAAAAATGTGGACAAACATGTTTTTGATTAAAAAAAACCCCATTCAGTGTATTATTTATTGGTTTGGGTAAAAGTTATAGCGTTTACAAACTATGGTGCCAAAAGTGAATTTTCCCATTTTCAAGCATCTCTGACTTTTCTGCGCACCGGTCAGGTTTCATGAGGGGATAAAATTCAAGGATAGTACAAATACCCCCCAAATGACCCCATTTTGGAAAGAAGACATCCCAAAGTATTCAGTGAGAGGCATGGTGAGTTCATAGAAGATTTTATTTTTTGTCACAAGTTAGCGGAAAATGACACTTTCTGACAAAAAAAAGAAAAAAAAGTTTCCATTTCTTCTAACTTGCAACAAAAAAAAAATGAAATCTGCCACGGACTCACTATGCTCCTCTCTGAATACCTTGAAGTGTCTACTTTCCAAAATGGGGTCATTTGTGGGGTGTGTTCACTGTCCTGGCATTTTGGGGGGTGCCTAATTGTAAGCACCCCTGTAAAGCCTAAAGATGCTCATTGGACTTTTGGCCCCTTAGCGCAGTTAGGCTGCAAAAAAGTGCCACACATGTGGTATCGCCGTACTCAGGAGAAGTAGTATAATGTGTTTTGGGGTGTATTTTTCCACATACCCATGCTGAGTGGCAGAAATATCTCTATAAATAGACAATTGTGTTTAAAAAAAATAAAACAATTGTCATTTATGGAGATATTTCTCCCACCCAGCATGGGTATGTGTAAAAATACACCCCAAAACACATTATACTACTTCTCCTGAGTACGGCAATACCACATGTGTGGCACTTTTTTGCAGCCTAACTGCGCTAAGGGGCCAAAAGTGCCACACATGTGGTATTGCCGTACTCAGGAGAAGTAGTATAATGTGTTTTGGGGTGTATTTTTACACATACCCATGCTGGGTGGGAGAAATATCTCCATAAATGACAATTGTTTTATTTTTTTTAAACACAATTGTCTATTTATAGAGATATTTCTGCCACTCAGCATGGGTATGTGGAAAAATACACCCCAAAACACATTATACTACTTCTCCTGAGTACGGCGATACCACATGTGTGGCACTTTTTTGCACCCTAACTGCGCTAAGGGGCCCAAAGTTCAATGAGTACCTTTAGGATTTCACAGGTCATTTTGAGAAATTTCGTTTCAAGACTACTCCTCGCGGTTTAGGGCCCCTAAAATGCCAGGACAGTATAGGAACCCCACAAATTACCCCATTTTAGAAAGAAGACACCCCAAGGTATTCCGTTAGGAGGATGGTGAGTTCATAGAAGATTTTTTTTTTTTTGTCACAAGTTAGCGGAAATTGATTTTAATTGTTTTTTTTCACAAAGTGTCATTTTCCGCTAACTTATGACAAAAAATAAAATCTTCTATGAACTCACCATACTCCTAACGGAATACCTTGGGGTGTCTTCTTTCTAAAATGGGGTCATTTGTGGGGTTCCTATACTGCCCTGGCATTTTAGGGGCCCTAAACCGTGAGGAGTAGTCTTGAAACCAAATGTCGCAAAATGACCTGTGAAATCCTAAAGGTACTCATTGGACTTTGGGCCTCTTAGCGCACTTAGGGTGCAAAAAAGTGCCACACATGTGGTACCGCCGTACTCAGGAGAAGTAGTATAATGTGTTTTGGGGTGTATTTTTACACATACCCATGCTGGGTGGGAGAAATATCTCTGTAAATGACAATTGTTTGATTTTTTTTACACACAATTGTCCTTTTACAGAGATATTTCTCCCACCCAGCATGGGTATGTGTAAAAATACACCCCAAAACACAATATACTACTTCTTCTGAGTACGGCGATACCACATATGTGACACTTTTTTGCAACCTAGGTGCGCTAAGGGGCCTAACGTCCTATTCACAGGTCATTTTGAGGCCTTTGGATTCTAGACTACTGCTCACGGTTTAGGGCCCCTTAAATGCCAGGGCAGTATAGGAACCCCACAAGTGACCCCATTTTAGAAAGAAGACACCCCAAGGTATTCTGTTAGGAGTATGGTGAGTTCATAGAAGATTTTTTTAGTTAAAGTAAAGAAAAGTTAGCGGAAAATGACACTTTGTGAAAAAAAAAACAATACATATCAATTTCCGCTAACTTGTGACAAAAAATTAAATCTTCTATGAACTCATCATACACCTAACAGAATACCTTGGGGTGTCTTCTTTCTAAAATGGGGTCACTTGTGGGGTTCCTATACTGCCCTGGCATTTTACGGGCCCAAAACTGTGAGTAGTCTGGAAACCAAATTTCTCAAAATGACTGATCAGGGGTATAAGCATCTGCAAATTTTGATGACAGGTGGTCTATGAGGGGGCAAATTTTGTGGAACCGGTCATAAGCAGGGTGGCCTCTTAGATGACAGGATGTTTTGGGCCTGATCTGATGGATAGGAGTGCTAGGGGTTGACAGGAGGTGATTGATGGGTGTCTCAGGGGGCGGTTAGAGGGGAAAATAGATGCAATCAATGCACTAGGGAGGTGATCGGAAGGGGGTCTGAGGGGGACCTGAGGGTTTGGCCGAGTGATCAGGAGCCCACACGGGGCAAATTAGGGCCTGATCTGATGGGTAGGTGTGCTAGGGGGTGACAGGAGGTGATTGATGGGTGTCTCAAGGTGTGATTAGAGGGGGGAAATAGATGCAAGCAATGCACTAGCGAGGTGATCAGGGCTGGGGTCTGAGGACGTTCTGAGGTGTGGGCGGGTGATTGGGTGCCCACAAGGGGCAGATTAGGGTCTAATCTGATGGGTAACCGTGACAGGTGGTGATAGGGGGTGATTGATGGGTAATTAGTGGGTGTTTAGAGGAGAGAATAGATGTAAACAATGGATTTGGGAGGTGATCTGATGTCGGATCTGCGGGCGATCTATTGGTGTGGGTGGGTGATCAGATTGCCCGCAAGGGGCAGGTTAGGGGCTGATTGATGGGTGGCAGTGACAGGGGGTGATTGATGGGTGGCAGTGACAGGGGGTGATTGATAGGTGATTGACAGGAGATCAGTGGGTTATTACAGGGAATAACAGATGTAAATATTGCACTGGCGAATTGATAAAGGGGGGTCTGAGGGCAATCTGAGCGTGTGGGCGGGTGATTGGGTGCCCGCAAGGGGTAGATTAGGGTCTAATGTGATGGGTAACAGTGACAGGTGGTGATTGATAGGTGATTGATGGGTAATTAGTGGGTGTTTAGAGGAGAGAATAGATGTAAACAATGGATTTGGGAGGTGATCTGATGTCGGATCTGCGGGCGATCTATTGGTGTGGGTGGGTGATCAGATTGCCCGCAAGGGGCAGGTTAGGGGCTGATTGATGGGTGGCAGTGACAGGGGGTGATTGATGGGTAGCAGTGACAGGGGGTGATTGATAGGTGATTGACAGGTGATCAGTGGGTTATTACAGGGAATAACAGATGTAAATATTGCACTGGCGAATTGATAAAGGGGGGTCTGAGGACGTTCTGAGGTGTGGGCGGGTGATTGGGTGCCCGCAAGGGGTAGATTAGGGTCTAATGTGATGGGTAACAGTGACAGGTGGTGATTGATAGGTGATTGATGGGTAATTAGTGGGTGTTTAGAGGAGAGAATAGATGTAAACAATGGATTTGGGAGGTGATCTGATGTCGGATCTGCGGGCGATCTATTGGTGTGGGTGGGTGATCAGATTGCCCGCAAGGGGCAGGTTAGGGGCTGATTGATGGGTAGCAGAGACAGGGGGTGATTGACTGGTGATTGACAGGTGATCAGGGGGGATAGATGCATACAGTACACGGGGGGAGGGGTCTGGGGGGGGGGGGGGTCTGGGGAGAATCTGAGGGGTGGGGGGGTGATCAGGAGGGGGCAGTGATAAAAAAAAATAGCGTTGACAGATAGTGACAGGGAGTGATTGATGGGTGATTAGGGGGGTGACTGGGTGCAAACAGTGGTCTGGGGGGTGGGCAGGGGGGGGTCTGAGGGGTGCTGTGGGCAATCAGGGGGCAGGGGGGGGGGAAAAATCAGTGTGCTTGGGTGCAGACTAGGGTGGCTGCAGCCTGCCCTGGTGGTCCCTCGGACACTGGGACCACCAGGGCAGGAGGCAGCCAGTATAATAGGCTTTGTATACATTACAAAGCCTATTATACTATTTCCATGCGGCGATCCGGGTGCTAGTAACCCGCCGGCGCTTCCGAACGGCCGGCGGGTTACTACGAGCGGTGGGCGGAGCCAGTCCCCGGCGGCTGATCGCGTCACGAATGACGCGATCGCCGCATAGCCACCCACGCAGCCGCCCCCGCCGATGGGCGTATTGCGGTCGTTTGGGCCCGGACTTTGCCGCCGCCCATCGGCTGAGGGCGGTCCTCAAGTGGTTATTATTGATTAACTGTTTTTAAGGTTATCTAGACCAGGGCTTTTCAACCCTGTCCTCAAGTACCACCAACAGTGCATGTTTTGCAGAAAACCACAGTCACAGGTGAGGCAATTAGTGTCTCAGCAGAGCTGATCAACTCCCTTTGTGGATTTCCACAAAACATGCACTGTTGGTGGTACTTGAGGACAGGGTTCAAAAGCCCTGATCTAGATAGCAGGAGTCCTGGTGCCTACAATATGAAGGGAAAACCAGAAGCCAAATGGTGCAGAATCATTGGGCGGTCAGAAATGGAGTGCTAGTAAAAAAGGGCGCACAGGGATAGTGGACAAAAAGGGCGCCGCCATAGACTGCAATGCAAAATATCGGCTATTCGGCGCCCGACAGGAAAAAAGGGCGCCCGAGAAATAGCGGTTACAGGGATTGTGTTAACAAAAGTTTTTGTTTACAGAATAAGGTTTATAACAAATATTGTTTACAAGTTCGTTTTGACTTTGTGTTATACTTATTTTTTCGTTTTAAAATTTCGCTTATAGCAGTTTTTATTTTTTCGTTTTAAAATTTCGCTTAAAGTATAACAACTAAATTTTCGTTTATACTTCTTTGATCATTTAAAAATTTGTTTTCATATGTGTAAAGCTTAAATACCGTTTTCAACCTTATTGTATTAGAAATACATTGCTTTTGGTATTAACTTTGTTTTTACACTTATAATGCGTTGATTATAGTTACTAAAATATCGCTTTGAATATTACTGTTATTTTAAGATTTCTAATGCGTACATGATTGTAAGGCTATCTATTGTACTGTATATATTTATATATACGTTTCTCTATTTATAATATTAATGTATATGTGATTTTAAGTCTATTTTAAGGCTATTTATTCCATTACAAATATATACATAATTTTATTCATGTTATTTGTAGTGAAGTATTTTAAGGATTAAATAGATTATTGTTTATATGTGTTTAGGGTGTTTGTGCGGTGGGGATGGTTAGGTTTAGGCATTACCAGGGGGGTCTAGGGGTTAGGGATAGGTACAGGGAGGGTTAGGTATAGTTACAGTATAATATACACCACCAGGGGGATGGTTAGGGTTAGGCACCACCAGGGGGGATGGTTAGGTTTAGGCACCACCAGGGGGGATGGTTAGGTTTAGGCACCACCAGGGGGGATGGTTAGGTTTAGGCACCACCAGGGGGGATGGTTAGGTTTAGGCACCACCAGGGGGGTGGTTAGGTTTAGGCACCACCAGGGGGGGTGGTTAGGTTTAGGCACCACCAGGGGGGGTGGTTAGGTTTAGGCACCACCAGGGGGGTGGTTAGGTTTAGGCACCACCAGGGGGGTGGTTAGGTTTAGGCACCACCAGGGGGGTGGTTAGGTTTAGGCACCACCAGGGGGGTGGTTAGGTTTAGGCACCACCAGGGGGGTGGTTAGGTTTAGGAACCACCAGGGGGGTGGTTAGGTTTAGGCACCACCAGGGGGGTGGTTAGGTTTAGGCACCACCAGGGGGGTGGTCAGGTTTAGGCACCACCAGGGGGGGTCTTAGGGTTAGGCACCACCAGGGGGGGTCTTAGGGTTAGGCACCACCAGGGGGGGGTCTTAGGGTTAGGCACCACCAGGGGGGGGTCTTAGGGTTAGGCACCACCAGGGGGGGGGTCTTAGGGTTAGGCACCACCAGGGGGGGGTCTTAGGGTTAGGCACCACCAGGGGGGGGTCTTAGGGTTAGGCACCACCAGGGGGGGGGTCTTAGGGTTAGGCACCACCAGGGGGGGGGTCTTAGGGTTAGGCACCACCAGGGGGGGGGTCTTAGGGTTAGGCACCACCAGGGGGGGGTCTTAGGGTTAGGCACCACCAGGGGGGGGTCTTAGGGTTAGGCACCACCAGGGGGGGTCTTAGGGTTAGGCACCACCAGGGGGGGGTCTTAGGGTTAGGCACCACCAGGGGGGGGTCTTAGGGTTAGGCACCACCAGGGGGGGGGTCTTAGGGTTAGGCACCACCAGGGGGGGGTCTTAGGGTTAGGCACCACCAGGGGGGGGTCTTAGGGTTAGGCACCACCAGGGGGGGGTCTTAGGGTTAGGCACCACCAGGGGGGGGTCTTAGGGTTAGGCACCACCAGGGGGGGTCTTAGGGTTAGGCACCACCAGGGGGGGGTCTTAGGGTTAGGCACCACCAGGGGGGGGGTCTTAGGGTTAGGCACCACCAGGGGGGGTCTTAGGGTTAGGCACCACCAGGGGGGGGTCTTAGGGTTAGGCACCACCAGGGGGGGGGGGTCTTAGGGTTAGGCACCACCAGGGGGGGGGGTCTTAGGGTTAGGCACCACCAGGGGGGGGGGTCTTAGGGTTAGGCACCACCAGGGGGGGGTCTTAGGGTTAGGCACCACCAGGGGGGGTCCTAGGGTTAGGCACCACCAGGGGGGGGTCCTAGGGTTAGGCACCACCAGGGGGGGTCTTAGGGTTAGGCACCACCAGGGGGGGGTCTTAGGGTTAGGCACCACCAGGGGGGGGTCTTAGGGTTAGGCACCACCAGGGGGGGGGTCTTAGGGTTAGGCACCACCAGGGGGGGTCTTAGGGTTAGGCACCACCAGGGGGGGGTCTTAGGGTTAGGCACCACCAGGGGGGGGGTCTTAGGGTTAGGCACCACCAGGGGGGGTCTTAGGGTTAGGCACCACCAGGGGGGGGTCTTAGGGTTAGGCACCACCAGGGGGGGGTCTTAGGGTTAGGCACCACCAGGGGGGGGTCTTAGGGTTAGGCACCACCAGGGGGGGGGGGTCTTAGGGTTAGGCACCACCAGGGGGGGGGGGTCTTAGGGTTAGGCACCACCAGGGGGGGTCTTAGGGATAGGCACCACCAGGGGGGGTCTTAGGGTTAGGCACCACCAGGGGGGGTCTTAGGGTTAGGCACCACCAGGGGGGGTCTTAGGGTTAGGCACCACCAGGGGGGGTCTTAGGGTTAGGCACCACCAGGGGGGGTCTTAGGGTTAGGCACCACCAGGGGGGGTCTTAGGGTTAGGCACCACCAGGGGGGGTCTTAGGGTTAGGCACCACCAGGGGAGGTCTTAGGGTTAGGCACCACCAGGGGGGGGGGTCTTAGGGTTAGGCACCACCGGGGGGGGGTCTTAGGGTTAGGCACCACCAGGGGGGGGTCTTAGGGTTAGGCACCACCAGGGGGGGTCTTAGGGTTAGGCACCACCAGGGGGGGGTCTTAGGGTTAGGCACCACCAGGGGGGGGGGGTCTTAGGGTTAGGCACCACCAGGGGGGGTCTTAGGGTTAGGCACCACCAGGGGGGGGTCTTAGGGTTAGGCACCACCAGGGGGGGGGGTCTTAGGGTTAGGCACCACCAGGGGGGGGGGGGTCTTAGGGTTAGGCACCACCAGGGGGGGGGTCTTAGGGTTAGGCACCACCAGGGGGGGGTCTTAGGGTTAGGCACCACCAGGGGGGGTCCTAGGGTTAGGCACCACCAGGGGGGGGTCCTAGGGTTAGGCACCACCAGGGGGGGTCTTAGGGTTAGGCACCACCAGGGGGGGTCTTAGGGTTAGGCACCACCAGGGGGGGGTCTTAGGGTTAGGCACCACCAGGGGGGGGGGTCTTAGGGTTAGGCACCACCAGGGGGGGGGGTCTTAGGGTTAGGCACCACCAGGGGGGGTCTTAGGGTTAGGCACCACCAGGGGGGGGTCTTAGGGTTAGGCACCACCAGGGGGGGGTCTTAGGGTTAGGCACCACCAGGGGGGGGTCTTAGGGTTAGGCACCACCAGGGGGGGGTCTTAGGGTTAGGCACCACCAGGGGGGGGGGTCTTAGGGTTAGGCACCACCAGGGGGGGGTCTTAGGGTTAGGCACCACCAGGGGGGGGGGGGTCTTAGGGTTAGGCACCACCAGGGGGGGTCTTAGGGATAGGCACCACCAGGGGGGGTCTTAGGGTTAGGCACCACCAGGGGGGGTCTTAGGGTTAGGCACCACCAGGGGGGGTCTTAGGGTTAGGCACCACCAGGGGGGGTCTTAGGGTTAGGCACCACCAGGGGGGGTCTTAGGGTTAGGCACCACCAGGGGGGGTCTTAGGGTTAGGCACCACCAGGGGAGGTCTTAGGGTTAGGCACCACCGGGGGGGGGGGTCTTAGGGTTAGGCACCACCGGGGGGGGGGGTCTTAGGGTTAGGCACCACCAGGGGGGGGGGGGTCTTAGGGTTAGGCACCACCAGGGGGGGGTCTTAGGGTTAGGCACCACCAGGGGGGGGTCTTAGGGTTAGGCACCACCAGGGGGGGGTCTTAGGGTTAGGCACCACCAGGGGGGGGTCTTAAGGTTAGGCACCACCAGGGGGGGGGGTCTTAGGGTTAGGCACCACCAGGGGGGGGGGGGGTCTTAGGGTTAGGCACCACCAGGGGGGGGGGTCTTAGGGTTAGGCACCACCAGGGGGGGTCTTAGGGTTAGGCACCACCAGGGGGGGTCTTAGGGTTAGGCACCACCAGGGGGGGGGTCTTAGGGTTAGGCACCACCAGGGGGGGGTCTTAGGGTTAGGCACCACCAGGGGGGGGGTCTTAGGGTTAGGCACCACCAGGGGGGGGGTCTTAGGGTTAGGCACCACCAGGGGGGTCTTAGGGTTAGGCACCACCAGGGGGGGTCTTAGGGTTAGGCACCACCAGGGGGGGTCTTAGGGTTAGGCACCACCAGGGGGGGTCTTAGGGTTAGGCACCACCAGGGGGGGTCTTAGGGTTAGGCACCACCAGGGGGGGTCTTAGGGTTAGGCACCACCAGGGGGGGTCTTAGGGTTAGGCACCACCAGGGGGGGTCTTAGGGTTAGGCACCACCAGGGGGGGTCTTAGGGTTAGGCACCACCAGGGGGGGTCTTAGGGTTAGGCACCACCAGGGGGGGTCTTAGGGTTAGGCACCACCAGGGGGGTCTTAGGGTTAGGCACCACCTGGGGGGTCTTAGGGTTAGGCACCACCTGGGGGGTCTTAGGGTTAGGCACCACCTGGGGGGTCTTAGGGTTAGGCACCACCTGGGGGGTCTTAGGGTTAGGCACCACCTGGGGGGTCTTAGGGTTAGGCACCACCAGGGGGGTCTTAGGGTTAGGCACCACCAGGGGGGTCTTAGGGTTAGGGATAGGTACAGGGAGGACTGTGTGAGAGTAAGGTTAGGTATAGTTACAGCACAATATATGTAATATATACAATTTATTAAATGATGTATATTTAAACAAAGAGGGGGTCTAGGGGTTAGTGATAAGGGATAGGGAGAGATCTGTGTGAGCCTACAGTTAGGTATAATTGCAGTAAAATATCTGTAAAATATACCATTGCATTGCTATGCTTAATACAAGTGTAAATATCGTTTTTGTTATAGACGATATTTGACGTTTCATTTCATAATTTGTTTGTTGTTATAGACGGTATTTTGCCATTTCATTTCCGTTTATTTAACCTATTTAGCACTAAATTTTCGTTTACAACCTCAAACGAAAAATATGGTTTTGCATTAAAACTTAAAATTTCGGCTATACCCCGCGCCCTTTTTTCCAGGCGCCTTTTTTTGATACACGCCAGAAATGGACAGCAATTGTGGGTAATGGATGCTCACAAGAGTGAGTAGCAGTGGTATCAAGACACTAAACAAAATGGGGGTTTTGTGAAGCGCCCAGTGTGCCATGTTCTACATACTGTACTCTAGGTCACTAAAAATAAAATAAAGGTATCTCACCTCTTCCAAGGATTCACACCAAATGAATAAAAGAGTTTTTTTTTTTTATTGATAACTTATAAATAAAATGTTCTATTAATTTGGTGTGAATCATCGAAAGAGGTGAGGTACCTCTATCCATTTTAGTGACCTAGAGTACAGTACATAGAACACTGCACACCTTCCAACCCCCCTCCTCCCCTTTCCTGTAATATATAGGCTACTAAGATTCAGCAGTCCCCAGTTAGTGCCAGCAGCCCGTACTGCTGTGGTTGTAAAGATTCATAGGTTCCAGTGAACCTACAAGGAGACCCAACTGAACAGAGAACAGATCACAGCTATGCGATCCACATAATCTGACTAGGTAATATTGTTACACACAGGATAGGAAGCAATTACAGTTTTCAGGGAGAGAGAGGCACGAAAAAGCTTTCAGACAACAAATAATGGCGTAGCTAAGTAGCCAGGTGCCCCAGTGCAAGTTTTACATTTGGCCCTCTAAAGCAATTGATGTGGAGCACCAAAAATCTGCCAAAAAAAGGTGTAAGCAGGAGAACAGTTTGCTAATCATTACAACTATTAAAAGCACATACAGAGGTGATGATAACCAGCATAGAACCAATTAAGAGCAAATACAGCAGAAGGAGGGCCTTTGATGGGACCCTCTGGTTCAGGGGCCCTGGTGCAGTCGCATTCTGTGCATCCCTAATTGCTACGCTACTGAAGGCAACATGTCGGTTTACAGTGAATGCACTGCAATAGCAGATTTGTTGCTGCCAGTACAATGCAATGACAACATATCAGATGCAATGCACAACACACTGCTGCAGCAGATCCATTAAGAATGTGCTGGCACAGTGCATTCATTGCAAACCGGCCCTAAAGCAGTGTTTAAGCTGTGTACAGAAGCTAGAGGAGATTTTTAATAACAGGCCAGGGATGCAGGATTACTTCTGTTCACCAACTGCCAGGAGCCTAGGAGGCATACATGTAAAAAGAGGCATGCGGAAAAAAGGGCACCAGGCTTGCCGGTAGTAGAATTTAGCTGAAATTAGCAATATTTTACTACTAAATATCCATAGGAGAATACCGAGATTATGTACCAATATTTTACTACTGCTTAACCCAACCCTTCTCTCACACAGAACCCTCCCCTAAGCCCCCCCATGGGTGCTTAACCCTAACCCCCCCGGTGGTGCCTAAACCTAACCTCCCTCTGCCGCAAAATGCAGCTATGAAGGTAAATTTGAGCACCCCTCATCAGCTATACAATGCCGCCATATAGGTATTTGCAAGCCGTTTTTTCCCACAAGCCTGTGCAGAAAAAAATGTTCCCTCTTGCAGGTAATTGGGCACCAAAATGTACCTTCATAGCCGCATATCGCGGCTTTGTGGAAGCCACAATTTACGGCAAACATGGTAAAATTGGGTGCCCTGAGGCACCCGATAACCGCAACCGCCATGCGCCTAATTTCCTCCAAATGCCACTAAATGCGGCTTTTAACATAGGCCGTTTTCTTCGTAAGGGCTCCGGCGCGCTTTAGTAAATTATACTCCGTGCTGGTCCAGCTAGATAACAAGGCACAATGTTTCTAGTTCCACACACTGCTTATATTACAATATTAGTTACATTGGTATTAGTTTTATCAGCACTTACTTTTCTAATATCGTCTAATGTGTTGATTTCTGGAGATAAGCCACCATGTACACATAAGAACTGTTGGTTCATCAGAGCAGCCAAAGGAAGGCAGTCAAAGGCATCCATGCAGGCATCATACACTCTTTCTGAATACTTTATTTTACCTTGAAACAAAGAGAAAAATATATTAAACTGATCAAAAAGCTCACATAAAAGGTGTCCTCTCTTATTTCAAATTTAAATTATTGTACACTAAAAATGATCTTAAAAAACTCTTACTTCCCCCTCCTTCAAATCCAAAGCCCTGTACACATGTTGGATTAAAGTTGGCTGAGGCGGCCAAAAACTACCTCATCTGTTATTCATTGGTTGTACAGTGACCCCTGATCAGCAAGTGATCTGCCAGATGGATCAACTTGCACAAGAGATGACCGATACCTTTCTTCTCGCCACTCTGTTGGTCCTTCGGCTCCCTGCATAGCAACAGAATGCGTCATCCTCTGTAAAGCTGTCTACGCGTCTGTACATTTGGCCCAGCAATGTCGCCCATTGGATCAAACCAAACCTCATTGGGTGACAGTCACAAGAAGGAGTGGGCCTCAAAAGGGAAATCTCGTGGTACCCTTGATTCAGCAAGGAACTCAGAGCCACCATTCTCCCATTAGGGCCAATGCATTCTGGACACTCCTCAGGTTGTAGTAGGCGTTCCTTACCCTCATAAATGTGAAACACGTGAGTATTCTGAGCCACTTTCGCATCGTTCATAAAGCTGCACTATGTGTGCTTGCTGGGGACATATTGATTAAATCCCAGTCTGCCATGGAAGGGCATAAGGGGTTCCTCAACTCCAAGTTCACAGGTAGGCACATACACTTCTTTACTTAATTTCTTGTTGATGTGGGATATCAGGCTGGTCTGTCTGTACTTAGATTTTGTGAATTAAAGTGCAAACATTTCATGAGCATTTTGTACCTTATATTGGTCATGCTTGCCGAATAGAGGGCTGTGGTGAATAGGATTCTTACTCCAGTACATTTGTAACTCTGGGCCCATGTTGAAGGTTAGCCCCAGGAAAACCTTTAGCTCCAGTACATTTGTTGGCATTCATTTTGTAGTATAAAATGACTGGGGATTGGCAGTTGAAAACTGTATGGCATTGAGGTTGGTCTGCTTAAAATAAACTCCAATAATGTTTCTGGAAGAAAAAGCTAGAAATAATCCATTGGCACCATGTGCACCTGTATCCACTAGCTGCAGTAAAGGAAGGGGGTTCTTCCATGTTTAAAAGTGACCACTGGGGGATGACCGATTTCATATGGGCCTGCCTGTTTCCCAGGTACCCTTGCCTGCCGCTGCCAGACCTCTGAGCAACCTGGCTACCACCACTTCCGTGGCATTGTTAATGATGGGTGCAGTGACATGAAATGGCATCCCATCGCCAACTCTGGGTTGTTTTGCTGAAGGCACTGCAGCCTCGGTGCTGAAATAGCTGTTAACAGTGTTTCAGGGCCTTTGCAGGGCAGCTATACGCTGCCAGATCTCTCCTCACTGCAGCATGGCACAGGCCTCCTCTGCTGAATACAGCTTTTTTGACTTTTTTTTTATCATGATCAGTATTTGTATAACTATCACTAGAAGGGACTGATCTGACCGCAATACAACAAGAGATAAATAGGAATGACACATGGGAACAATAGATAAGGGTGTTTTTTTTTAATTATTTATTTATTACATAGGAAGGCTGTGTACAAGTGACAAGGGGTTAATCGGCTGGGTAGGGGTTAAAGAGTGGCAGTAGTAAGGGGGGTGGGAGGGTGAGAGGAGCAGATCAAGGCTTGTAAGGGCTTACAGAAGCTAGGCAAGGCTTAGTAAACCCAGGTGCAAGTGACACAAGGGGTTCATAGGATAGATAGGGGTTAACCTGTTTAACAACAGTAACAATCACTTTGTTATTACAGTAATTGCACAGATGAAGGTCCTTTTTCCTCGAATCTGACATGGTCACAGATCTGAGGTCAAGGAAAACTTGATCTGAAACAATGCAAATATGTATAAAGGTTCCATTGAATGAATGCTGCTATTGGCTTCAGCAGCAGTCATTCAGCATTACAGGCAAATTGACTAGTTCCCGTGAATCACATGTTCACAGGAAGTAATCAGAGTTGAATTTGTGCCCACGATTGCCAGTCAGCTGTTTATAGGGCAGTATGTAGATTCTACGTACAAAAGCGCTGCAGGGGACAATACAGGACATAGGGCCTGATTCACAAAGCGGTGATAACTCAGTTATCACGCCTAAAAGAGTTTAGGCGTGATAACCTTTGCACTAGCAGAGTTATCACCGCTTTGTGCTGCTGATCGCTCCTGAAGCAACTCACGCGAAGCTCCCTCGCGCAAAGTCCCATAGGGCTTAATGGGCTCTGCGCGCGGGTGCCTGCGTGGATTGCCAAAGTTTTGCATGCGGGAGCTTCGCGTGAGTTGCTTCAGATCATGCCTAAACTAAGTTTAGGTGTGATAAAGGGCTTTTCACAGGCGTGCAAAGTGTTTGCAAGGCTTTGTGAATCAGGCCCCTGGTATCTACGTTCTCAAATGGGAAGTGGTTAATGCATATCTGAAGCGAAAACAAACTTATGAGATGATGAACTGTATATTTAGTGTGGATAATAACTGGAAGCAGCAAAGAGAGTCTCGTATTATTTTCCAGTACAGGAACAGTTAAACTTGAGTTATCTATGCAAAAGAGCTTCTCTGAGCTAGTCGACTAACTTGGTCAAACTCCGCCCCATTTTCTGAAGAGCTTAAAAAGCCAGGAAACAGTGAGATACAGCTTGAGATAAGGTTTTACTGTAGGAAAGTTCAAATGGGTTATTAACTAACTGATGTAATGTTATAAATAAAGCCATATAACTGAAAAAAACAAAATAAAACAGACTTTTCTTTGCTACTAATGTTCTATTTATTATCCGTACTACATATACAATTCATTATCTAATAAGTTTATTTTAGCTTCAGATTTGCTTTAAGTCATTTTTTTCCCTCAAGGAAACACACAGTTCATGACCCTTGTATAGCTAGCAGCATGTAGGGAAGTTGAGGCATGTGTTTGACAGGTATAATGTGGTAAAGAATGGCGTCGTAAAACTATTACTCAAACCACAAAGTCTATTAGTCTGAAGATGAAATATGTGCTGTAAATACCAAAATGGGGCACACACTGTAGCTAGAAGCTAAATGACAGATAGTCTCCTTTCCTAAAGGTTTGCCAATGGCGTATTTCTATCTATAACTTAGTTCCTGTAGAACACTAACTAAGCTGAAATAAGAAGGTATACTTACATTCTTGTTTGAAGGTAAAATACTCTGTTAGATGTCTACATTCATGATTCCCACGGAGTAAAAACAGAGTTTTGGGATATAGAATTTTCAAGGCCCACAAGTACAGCACACACTGAAAATGAACCAGAACTTGATTAGTAAACTCATTACTGGCATACCACTTCACTATATTTTGCATATTAAACAATTCAACATGCATTATTCGCTTGGGAATAGGGTTCCTGACGCTTTCACATACATCATACAGGAGAATCATTTTGAGGATGATAAAAATACAGTATAAACCGGGGGCATTGATCTAGAGCGGTGTTTCTCAACATTTTATAAGTGTGTACCCCTTTTAAAACCCTGTACTCATCGAGTACCCCCTAGCATAGTAAACATGATCACAAGTACCCCTTGACAAATATATATTTAATCGTAGTACATGATAATTGGTTCTAAACAATGTGCAAGCATTTATTATTGCTTTTAATTAGCTAAAATACTAATTTGATGTTGTTTAAATAAGATTTATACTTTTCTAAATCTCTAAATTTGTTATTCTTGGTCAAGTATATCAAGCCCGAGTACCCCCTGGACTCATCAGATGTACCCCCTGGGGTACGCGTACCGCATGTTGAGAACCTAGGATCTAGAGCAACCAGACCAGTCGTGTAATTTAATACCTAAATTACCCTCATTGGTTGCTCTGGGCAAGAGCCCCGCATAGTTGCAGTGTTTTAAATTCTGATGGAGCAGCCTAAGGGCTGGTTCAGATGGGTGCCTTGTACATGGAAAGGAAGTGTGGCTATAAGAAGCTCAGATATGTTCAGAGAGACTGTGCCTGACAACAGTGAGCTCCTGCATGGATCGGGAAGCCTCTGGACCAGGCTTTCTCAACCAGGGTTCCCTGGAACCCCAGGGTTCCTTGAGGACTCTGCAGGGGTTCCTTGGCATTTTACCCCATCGCGGGGGAAGTATAATAGAGCACATTATAATAGGTGGTACTGTAACAAGAAGCACTAAATTGGGGGGTCAGGAGACAGTATAATGAGTGGCAGTGTAATAGGAGATAGTGTAATTAGCAGCCTAACCTATTTAAAGACCATGCCTCCTGAAAAATAAATGTAGGGGTTCCTCGAGACCCAAAAATTGTTTGCAGGGGTTCCTTGAGATCCAAAAGTTATTTACAGGGTTCCTCCAAGGTAAAAAGGTTGA
This sequence comes from Hyperolius riggenbachi, assembly GCF_040937935.1. Taxonomy (NCBI): domain Eukaryota; kingdom Metazoa; phylum Chordata; class Amphibia; order Anura; family Hyperoliidae; genus Hyperolius; species Hyperolius riggenbachi. The sequence continues at coordinate 237,260,577 of NC_090646.1, read as the reverse complement.
GAAGGGCTGCTCTGGACTATCTAGAGGCTTTCCTTTACTTAAGTATCCAACTTATATCATTTCAAGTTACATGTTCGCTTTAAATCTTTCCTGATCCCTAGACCTAACCTCCTCCAGAGTTAACCCCTCCCAACATCCAACCATATTCTACCCTACCCCCTCTGACATCAAGCCTTTGTGATTCCTCACCCAAACCACCCTCGCCAAAATTAGCCCCTGCCTGATGCCAAACTTCCCCTCCTTTAACTACTTTAGCCTTTAGGACGTAGCTCCTACGTCTACCTATGCATCTTAGGAGGAGCTGCGTCCATGAAAAAAAAAAAACTGCTGCCGCTCCTGCTCCCACGCTCGTCCTCACCGCCGCCCATTAGCCTGGAGATCAATGAATGGGAAGGCAGTTCCCGTTCATTGATCTAGGTCCTCGTGTCAATGATCGTGGCATCAATGAGATGCCTGCGGTCATTTGTAAACACATGCATTGCTTCCTGTTTCGTGTACTAAAAGCACACACAGGAAGCTAGTGACTGAGAACATCTTGTGGCCAAATAGTAAAATTACACTTACATACATTCTTTTTAACCACTTGAGGACTGCAGGGCTAAACCCCCCTAGTGACCAGGCCATTTTTAGCAAAATTGGCCACTGCAGCTTTAAGGCCAAGCTGCAGGGCCGCACAACTCAGCACACAAGTGATTCCCCCTCCCCTTTTCTCCCCACCAACAGAGCTCTCTGTTGGTGAGGTCTGATCGCTCCCCCCATGTTTATTTATTTATTTTTTTATAAATATTTGTGTTGTCACTTTTTTAAAAAAAAAACCCTCTTCCTTTAAATCCCTTCCCTCCCTCGCTCCCTCCCTCCCCACAGCCGGCCAATTACGGCGATCGGCTGTCATAGGCTTCTGCCTATGAGAGCCGATCGCTCTCTTGTCCCCCGTGTCACACGGCTGTCCCCAGTGCTGCGCTGCTGCTCATCGCAGCGCTGCACCTAGTAAATAGACGGCGTCATCGCCGTCTAACAGTCTCCAGAGCGGCAATAGCCGCTCGGAGACTGAAGGCGGGGCGGAGCTCCGCCCTCCGAGCATGAGATGCGCGCGCACCATGCGCGCGATCTCATGCAAAACAGAGCCCCAGGACTTTACGCCAATTGGCGTTAGGCGGTCCTGGGGCTGCCGCCGCGGCCACGCCTACTGGCGTGACGCGGGCGGCAGAAGGTTAAAGAGACACTGAAGTGTCTAAAAAAACATCTTTTTATTTAATAAATGTGTTTAACCTAATAGCTAAACCGCTGCTGTAAACTAAATCCCCCCAACTCCCCCCTCCCTCTCCCCTGCAAAATCCACGACTTTCTTGGTTGTGGATTTTGCTGCCCTAAGCACTTCCGTGTGAGGCAGAGCTACGACCTGCAGCCCTGCCTCACGTGCGTCTGTCAGCAGCGGATCTCCGCCTCTCCCCCCGCCCCGCTCAGCGAAGGAAGACTGAGAGGGGAGCGGAGAGGCGGCGATCCAGGCTGACAGACGCGTGAGGCAGGGCTGCAGCTCATGGCCCTGCCTCACATGGAAGCGCTGCCTGGATTGCCCCCCGGGGAGTTTGAGGGCATTTAGTTAGATTAGAGCAGCGGGAATGCGGCGGTTTAGTAAGGGCTATTATGTTAAACACTTTTATTAAATAAAAAGAAGCTTTTTTTGAGACTTCAGAGTCTCTTTAACAAACATACCTACACAGGTTTTAAAATTAACTCCTTACTTCCTACACTCTCCCAAAGAAACCCAAATAAAGCTTTTGTTAAAAAAAAATTAATTACATAAAAAAAAAATAGTTACCTTAGGGTCTGAACTTTTAATATGCATGTCAAGAGGGTATATTACTATTTTTTTTTTTCAATTATGGGCTTGTAAAAAGTGATGGGCGCAAAACTGCACCTTTATTTCCAAATAAAATATTGGCACCATATATTGTGATAGGGACATAATTTAAATGGTGTAACAACCGGGACAAATGGGCATTGGGCAAATAAAATGTGGGTTTTAATTATGGTATCATGTATTTTAAAACTATAATAGCTGAAAACTGAGAAATAATGTTTTTTTTTATTTTTTTTTTTTCATATTCCTGTTAAAACGCATTTAGAAAAATTATTACTAGCAAAATGTACCACCGAAAGAAAGCCTAATTGGTGGTGGAAAAAAGATATAGATCATTTCGCTGTGATAAGTGGCGATAAAGTTATCGGCGAACGAATGCGAGGAACGCTGAAATGATGCATAAGGTGAAAATACGGAAGGCTGAAGTGGTTAATATTCCTTTCCCTGATAAACCTCCTTCATGAGGTCTAAACCTAAACCCCTAAGCCTAGCCAAACTTGTTACTTAGTTGGCTGCTAACTTTTCTGCTATCCTACATCTGTAGCTACAATACAGACATAAAACATTTGTACTCCGCAATAATGGTTTTGATCATGTCAGGTGACTGGTAATGTCTGTACTGAGGATCCCCACCCTCTGCAGTTGTGCATTCTGCACTCAGCTAAATTGCATAATTTGAGCCCATAGACACTGTATTTCCTGGTAACGGGAAAGCTCCTGCACTCCTTACAAACTGATAAAAAACAAACACATAATGCGTAACTTCCAGGAACGAATGTTCAATTCAGACCAGCGGATCGGGGGTCAACTTTCTGCCTTTGGAAGCAGATAAACAAGACGTCTTGCAGCCTCATTATAGACGATATGCAGATGCCTGAGGTTGGTGCTGATGGAATCTCCAGCGTCTAGTGTGGGTATCACATGTGGACTTCACATCAGTATTAGTGAGGAAGACATCTCTAGGGAAAGTTGTGGAGTTCACATACAGTCCCTATACTACATACTGGAGATTCCCATTTGTACCCACCCTGGTAGTGCCCCGGGGCTCTTTGCCATTTTCCATCCAAGTTTGTGCATCACTTATTTTTACTGTAGTTTAATAAAGATTAGTACTATGGCGCTACACCTCTTACTTCATTTTTGTTTCCTGCACTCCGTTTTTCCTTTTCAGTAGTATATAACACTGTGCTTGGCAAAAGGCAGGTCACCCATGTGTGCGCACGTGTGTCTCGGAAAAACAGTCAGATCATGCCTGACCATTGTCTCAAGTCTGTAAATAACACTGCAGTAGGGTTGACTATATATTTTGGAACAGACAGCACTCCGATACTAGTGATATCACTTGTGGCATGCCGATCCTAACTACATTTGCTACTGCAGTTCAGATAACAGACCATCACCAAATTCCTTCTGAAAGAATGGACATTGGTACACCACTCCAGCTGACTGATATGATGTGCACCCTGTATGGTGGTAACCAGAGAAGTGTTATCCCCTCTGACACCAGGTGGTGCACGTCCGTTTCCCCTGTAGTTAAAGCAAATTTGAATCAAAAATAAACTTCTATGTGTACCAGTATTATTATTATTATTAATTTATAAAGCGCCAACATATTCCATGGCGCTGTACAAAGTAAGAAACAAACATGGGGTACATAATATAGACAATGGTGTACACTAATATACAAGATACATAATTAGTGACAAAAAAAAATAAATAAAAAAAAATAAAATGTATGACGACACAAAAGGGGGAGAGAGTATCAGAAAACAGAACCTTCCTGCACTTTCATCTTCGTATTTTCTATTTGAGGTGCTAAGTGTAAACTCTGAAATCTAAACAGCAGCCATTTTAGTGTCACATATAATCTGGTTCATTCAGCTGATAAGGAAAAAAAAAAACAAACAAAAAAAAAAAAACTTACCTTCATTTGCATACAGATAACACTGCTCTGTTGAAGTGGATCCGAGATGAGCTTTTACTCATTGCATAATTGTGTTCCTTTCCTATTGTTTATAGGGCATTCCTCAAGCCAAATACTTGTTTTTGTTTTAATATTCTAATTCCCTATAAACTAAACAAGCCACACCCACAGGTTTTCAGAGAGCCAAGGCACTTTCAGACAGTAGCAAGGGCTCATGGGAGTTCAGTCTGGGCAGGAGTAGGGGGAGGTATTACTAGCCAGAGATTTCAGAGGCAGAGGGGGGGGGATTAGGGTTTTTTGCTCAAGATGCAGATAAGTTTGCCTCTGTGTAATGTTTACAAACAACATGGCTGCCCTCATTGTATCACAGGAAGAAATAACCATATTATTTTAAAGCTGTTTGCAGGTAGATTTGCTGTGTAAACTATCTAAACTTTAGATAAGATATATAGACTAGTTACTTGTTAGCTTTTCATCTCGGATCCGCTTTAACTAACAATGCAAATAAAAAGTGGACACAGGCAGGGTCTAGTGAGGCTGAGTACAAATAAGTACCCATATTTAACTCATGTCAGTTCAGGTACACTTTAACACACTTATTTCATGTCCATAGCAGTTAAATTTGATTCATAGGGTTCTCTCTTACAGGGAATCTGAAGTGAAAATAAATGTATGCTATAAGGAATTGTATAGTACAGCTAAGAAATAGAGTATTAGTAGCACAAATAGGGGTCTCAAGAGTTAAGAAATTTCAGTTATCCATGCAGAAGAGCTTCTCTGAGCTCTTCAACACAACTTATGTTGGCTACAGTGCTGTTTTCTGAAGCACTTATCTCAGCCTGACTCTCACTGTTTAATGTTTTTCGGGCAGGAAGTTCAAAGGGTCACAAGCTCTGCTCTGTTTCATCATTTAAAAAAACTGAGTGTAATTTGTAAACTGCAAATATTAGAGAGTGATGCAATGTTATAAAAACAGCTTTATAACTGAAAATAAAAATGAGACTTTTCTTTGCTACTAGTGTTCTATTAATTATCCATACTTCACATACAATCATACTTTTTTTTTTTGTTGTGTTTCAATGTCACTTTAAGTCTTATAACAAAACGAGCTGAGCAGTGAGGTCTTTGTGGTGTGAAGCAAAGTCTTGATCAACAGGAAGTACATAACAGGAATTACCAAACACACAAAATCTACATAAAATGTGAAAATGAGGGAAGAGTGAAAATGTCAGAATAATTGTGAAAAAAGTGTATGTACAAAAAATGGCTTTTCTTGTGAGTTTGTGAAAAAAAACATTTGTGTCATAGTATTGCCTTCTTATGTGTTCTCGAAAATACATTTGCATTAAATTAATGCTTTTCTTATGGGCCTGCAAAAATACAATCACGTAAAACAAATGAGTTTTCTCATGGGCTCTTTTCATCTCATGATGAATTTATATTGCAATTTTAAGTAATTCTTCCCCTAGGTAGATTTTCCATTTTATAGCACAAATGCATTTGCAACATTTGCCTGCTCATCCCTGGTGAAAATCAGTTTGAGGCCTGGAACCCACTACAAACCGCTATCACTAATAGCAATCGCTACAGTTATTAATGAGCCGTTTGTAAGAGATTTCATAAGTGATTGCTGGCAATTTAGGTAGCTTTTTTTTTTTTTAAAGTGTCAGCTTTTTGCCAGCGATTGTGTAGGGATTAGCGTTTTTAATTCTGATTGGTCCTTTCAATTAATTTTTTTTACAGTGTGCAGTAATGTAATAACGCTAGCGAAATCGCTCTGTGTAGGTTTTGGCGAGCGATTACGCCAGCATTTATATACTTTACATTACAGAAACGCTAATCGCTAAAAATGCTGCATGTCCTGCATTTGCAATTTTGGTAATCGCAGTCGCTCTAGTGGAATTTGGCCGATCCATATACATAAGCTGAGCGTTTAGGGAAATAGCTAGCGTTTTGAATCGCTCCCTAAACGCTCACAAAATCTCTCTAGTGGGTTTGAGCCCTGACTTGAAAACTACACATGAACAAAACTTTCAGTGCTGAATTCAGGAAAAGTAAGTCTAACATATTTGTTCCTCAAATGAGATTTTAAAAAGCAAAGTTGACTACAGTATATTTAGTGAGTGAATGAAAATTGTATTTACTTCAATGCTGAAGTATCCTCTGTCAACGTAGTCTCCCAAGAAGAGGTAACGTGTGTTGGCAGGTGATCCTCCCACTTCAAATAACTTCATCAGGTCAAAGAACTGGCCATGGATATCCCCACACACTGCAAAAGAAGGAGGTCTGATTAAATAGGAATGCAACAACAGTTTTAGTAAGAAAAGGGATTTAGCAGAAATACTATTCCCATCATGTTCCAAAAGTATGAGTATAGTCTATTTTCTCAGTACTGAAATTTGGTATTGTGCATACTTTAACAAGCTGTAGGTTACTATGGTAAAGCTGCATGCAAAAATGATCGTTCAGCTCTAGATTTGCATTGTTCTTAAGTGTTTGAACGAATAACTACTTTCCTAAATAATTTGGTGTGTCCTTCAGGAAAGGAAAGGTACAATACATCTTGCTTACAAATTGTAGTTGTAGCAACTAGTATACTTCTAGCGCAACTCAACCAGTGTTTAGACAATATCTGAAAAGCTGTAGTTCTATTAGGAGTTTAAAGGACAACTGTAGCGAGAGATATATGGAGGTTGCAATATTTATTTTCTTTTAAGCAACACCAGTTGCCTGGCTATACTGCAGATCCTCTGCCTCTGATACTTTTAGCCGTAGACCCTGAACAAGCATGCAAATCAGGCGTTTCTGACATTGTCAGAAGATTAGCTGCATGCTTGTTTCTTGGGGGGGGGGGGTAATTCAGACACATCTGCACTCTCCCCATCACTCTCACTTCAGTTGTCCTTTAAATGAATCAAATATTTTGAGGAATGGACATGCTGAGCTTGCTTATGACAAACAGAAGCACCATTCACAAATCAACCAGAATCAAGGATTAGAAGTTTCTGGGCAGTCTTCAGCAGTGTTACAATGAACATGAAGAAAGGGACCTGATGAATGAGGGGAACATTTCTGTCAGTGCCGACTTTATGAATGCACCAACCCCGAGAAACAGGTTTATTGCAAGCCAATCTACTGCATGTGCATTATTCATTTGTTCCCTAAAACATCTGCTACATGTGACTGGCAGAGCTACACAGATTCGCTTTTCACACGGCATGCATGTTTCTATTGTCTTCTCCTTTGATTCTAAAAGTATTGCTACAGGAGTGCTTGGCGTTTTGCTACAAGGTTTGGTGAAAGGTTAAAGTATGGGGCTCTTGGGAGTAGAGTTGATGGTTATTAAAAAGGTTATAGTGACAGTTTCACTCAGCAAATATTTTGGAAAAATCTGAATTTTTAAAAATGTGAAATGTGTAAGGCAAGACCAAGTTGATCATTTTAAATGGGTTTTACATTATCCATGAATTGATATTCCTGTGCTGGGCCTGACCTTTTGCTAAACTGCAGCAAGACCTGGGGAGGGTGGAGATCTAATCACAATATCACTGGTGGATGCAGGGTGACCCAGCCAAATAGAACATTTAGGAGAATTTATAAACGGTTTCATGCCCAATCTTTGCTCTGGGGCATGCTGCGTTTACTGCAGATTTGGTGTGAAAAGCAGCATTATACACAGAGCAGGCAGTAAAACGGTCCTTGACAGCTTGCATTTAAGTGAATACATCCCTAAAGCACGATCCATTACTGAACTGCTAGAAGCAAACTGGGCATTACTTGGCAGCTATAGATTCCTGCGATTCCAGCTTCTGTTCTGGGTGGAGGATGTCATGTGACCTCAAAAATAAAGATATGGGAGTGGGGATAAATAAGCTGTAAGTTGTGAGGCACGGGGAGGGGGAAGGCGTGTATCATCATAATTCATAGACTTGGGCTTTAAAACTGTTGCTTGAATCTTTAGGTTGTCCAGTCTTTAAGTCTTAAAGTGCTCAAGTATCTTTATATTGTGAATCATTTGGGCTTCAAACAAACAGATCAGTTTCAATAAAATGTAGAAAACCAAACCTCAATCAATGGGTGGCTGAAGAAGTAGTTTCAAATCACAATAATGGACTGTAACAGGAGAGCCACATGGGATGCCAGCATCATGAAATACCTACACAGGGATGCTGCTGTGTCCCACATGGACTTCCTTTCACCTTGGATTATCCTGATATGAGACTACTTCTGCTGCTGCCCATTTATCAAAGTGGCTTTCTGTACATTTACATTTCTATTTATAGAATTTTCCTTTTTTCTGATTTAACGTATGAAGTCCCACGCTTAAGGCTGATGTGACCGTTTTTATCTCTGTTGGCTGTTTATTGATACATTAATTCCCTTTAAACTCAGATATAATAAACTTCTGTTATAGTAAACCTTTTGTTTTGGTCCCTGCGGTAATCAGCATCTAGCAATAGTGGAAAGTGGGCAAGCGAATGTTTCATCCATTAGTCGGAGAGCCATGAGCTGTGGTCAGTGGGTTGGCAGTTTTCTAAAATATCATCTTTCCCTTTATGTAGTAATAAGAAATGCATATAAGTGAAAATTAAAATGTTACGAAAAAATTGTTTCATTGTAGACCATCTATCTTAAAGGACAACTGAAGTGAGGGATATGGATGCTGCCATATTTATTTGCTTCAGAACAATACCAGTTGCCTGGCAGCCCTGCTGGTCTATTTAGCTGAATGCTGGTTTCTGATAATATTTAGACACTACTGCAGCCAATGTAATACACACATTTTAACTTATTGGAGGAGAGCAATTTTCTAAAAAAAACTTAACTTTTATTTGTATTGTTAAAACTCAATTGTTTCTGATCATATATATGTAGTGACTAAAGTGCAGTGGGTAGAAGGTGGAATTACTCAAATTGATCCTAGTTTGGTTAGTTCTAGGATTTCTCCTAAACTCTTACCGCTACTGTAAACTATACTCCACCCCACACAAACCCTTAGTTTGCGTGAGGTGGTGTATAGGTTACAGGAGTACAACACTGCTGGACGCGAATACGCATCCAGATAGACTACAGTGGCTCTTATCTGGGCAACTATAGTCATCCAGATAGGATTAAATAGTTAAAAGACTTGTAACTCTAAATGAACTTGTAACAAAAAAGTAATCAGGTCATATTGCTGGAAAACTGTTTTAAATTGTCCTAAATGATAGGTAAGCATTTCTTGCCGGCAATCAGCAACCTATAAAACATTACATCAAACACACACAAAAAAAAAGGAGATTGAGGTTGTAAGGAAAGGAGGCAATTAATAAGCAGAATGATACAACTGAAGATCACCATGGAATTTCTTTTTAACCAATCTTCTTAGCTGCATTAAACAGATGAGATCAACAACAAAGAAAGGTAGCTGAAAGAAGCATTCAGTGTTTTGATAACAGCAACCCCCAGTGACTCCTGAAAACAATTAGTGCATGCAGACAAAAATCCAGGCACACTGCAATAAACTGCCTTATGTGATTTGAAAGCCTTTAGAAGGCCACAGGGAATATTAGGTACTACAGCAGCAGAAATGTGTTCATTTGCAATGCTTTCAACTAAGTCATCTCAAGTTTAATACACAAGCACAGCCTCAGACGGGTAATAACTGTCATGACCCAAGTCCGCTCATTTCTGTAAAAATAGACAGACAATTACGTATCCTTAGTGACTGTTTACAGAAAAGCAACATAAATGCAAAAAATCTATTCCTATGAATGTGTAGTCTAACCTTATTAAAGAAGATATATAAAATAAGGTCAGGAGAACGAAGGGTGAGGGAAATGGACATGGGACGAGACTAAAAATCAACAGGAGACAAACTTGCATCACTTGTACATCCCCCACCTCCTAATACTTAAAAAGTTACAAGGTTCAGAACGTTTTTTAATGGCAGAAATTCTTCGTATACAACCATTCACAACCTCTCATTAGATCAAAAGATTGTGATGAATAAGCTAATGAAGTCCAATACAGTAGTATGTATTTTCTTTACCTTTAGTACACTGATCACATAGCTGATGTATTTTTTTAGTCTTGTAAAGCAGCAACCCACAGGCCACTGACAAGGTTAGCAAGTTGACATGCTTTTTAAAAGCAACATTGAAGTTTAAAGCTTCTAGCTAATGCACATATCGCATGTGTATGTTTGTTTACTGTGTTCCAAAGCCAGTAGAAACAACACTAAGTCTCCAAGAATGCTTTGGAGGGAGAATTCAGCATAACTAAATAGCTACAGCTGTGACGTCACTGGAAGGACAGGGCTACATACCAATATACAGCAATATATAGCTATAGTACAGTGATGGCTAACCTTGGCACTCCAGCTGTGGTGGAACTACAAGTCCCATGAGGCATTGCAATACTCTGGCAGCTCTAAGCATAATTTTGGGAGGCAGAGGCATGATGAGATTTGTAGTTTTGTCACAGCTGGAGTGCCAAGGTTAGCCATCACTGCTATAGGAAGTGTCACGGTTGCTGAAACTAGGATAATTAACATAAGTAGGTGTCCTAGATCATTTACTTCATTCTACTTTATATTACTACAGTGCCTCTTTAAAGAAACATGCAACAAGAGGGATATAGAGGCTGCCATATTTGTGATTTAAGCAATTCCAGTTGCCTAGCTATCCTTCTAATCCCCTGCCTCTAAAGGTGCCCATACACTCGTCAGATTGGCAGCAGATAGATAAGAAATGCATCTGATGATCTATCTGATGCGTTTTTAGAACATTTTTTACCAGGATAGAATTCCAATAGATTTCAGTTTGAAATCTATTGAAATTCGATCCGATGGCATTTTTTTGCCATCAGATTTCCATTAAGGCCAATGCAAACTGATAAGCAATCTCATCAGATCGACCTAAATTTTCCACCCTGCCAGTTCGATGGAAATCCATCGAAATCGATCGAAATCGGCCATCGATCGGTCGATTGGCCAACCGATTTGCAATCGATCGATCGGGATCGGCCGGCCAGAAAATCGGCTGAGTGTATGGGTCCCTTAATACTTTTAGCCGTAGCCCCTGAGCAAGCATGTATCAGATCAGGGGTTTCTGATATTGTCAGATCTGACAAGATTAGCTGCATGCTTGTTTCTGGTGTTATTCAAGCACTACTGCAGCAAAATAGATCAGCAGAGCTGCACGTAAACTGGCATTTTTAGAAGGAAGTAAATATGGCAGCCTCCATATACCTCTCACTTCAGTTGTCCTTTAAATACAATGTAAGTAACTTTGGGATCTCATGAGGTTTAGCCATTCATAGCAGAACGTAAAGAAAGAACTCAATGGAACAGGATTTAAGTGCCCACTGATAGGTGGCGAGGGCTTACAAATATTGCCTGGGTAGATAAGGTCCAATAAACAAATTCTGAAAAGAGACTTTCCTTTCAAGTTCTGATGCAAAACATCCTGAAATGACTTCTATACGGTTGAGAAAGAAAAATCTGACTTGTTTTCAGCATCATCAGAGCTTATAAACAACCATTTAATGACCATGAGGAGATCATCTGCTTACTACTAGAAAGTGCATTTCAGCTTTCTGCCACAGTGCACAAAAACCCAAGTCAGGTAATCTGAATGCTGCTCATGAAGCTTCTGTAAATTCCTGTTTTTTTCACAATACTACATCTGTCTTCCTGCACTCATTCTGTGACAACACAGGCATTTTAAGAAATACAGGGCAGGTTTGGAGGTTAACGTTTGTCCTGCTCGTCCAAGAGAAACTTCAGCAAAACAGGCACATCACCAAACCAATTTTGGTCACGACATTCATGCCATTGCAGCCATGCCAACTATACTCTGGAGTACAGGCTGCCCAAAAAAGCTCAGCTTGCTGCAAGAATAAATTTGCAATAAGGCAGAAACCTTGCACACTTGCTTTATAAACTTGCATTAATGTTTGAGGAACAGGCTGCAGCTAAGCATTTAAACTGGCACTTTGTCAAGGTTGTGTTTAACATGTACACTACAGTGTCTTTCTGCAATTTAAGGTTAGTAAACAATTTCAATTTACAAGCCACCAAGAATTTTCTAAACGGACATTAAATTTTCTATAATGACAACTCAAATTGTTATTCTCTGTAACCTTGGCAACAGAACTATGTGCACTATAGAGTACTGTCATACCGATTGGCAGCAAACACCGACACGCCGATCTCCCATGTTTCTGCTAGAAACACTTTGGAAAGGATAGGTTTTTAAAACTAAAAATCATTGCGAGACCATTGCAGCATTGCTGTGCAGCTATAAACATAGGTGGTGCACTGCAGTGCTACAAGCCATGTTACAAACCAGCCATTATGCTGCACCACACCACTGTGAATGTAACCTTAATCTTCCGTGTTAATTACCTGTAATCAAGGCAAGCTTCATTAAGAGATCAAATTTATATAAACTTTTTTTTTTGTTTTGTTCTGTGGACAAATGTTCAATATTTGCAGTACTTCCTAGTGTACATATTGTACCTTTTCAGCAGCATCTGGCTTTGTCATTCTGGCCCTAAGCATTTAAATAATGAGTTCTGGATAACGTTTGCCAGGGTCAGCAAGCAATATCAATTGAGAAGATGGAACTTAGCAGGAAATCTTGTTTCCAAGATTGCACAGCTCTACAGATTAGGACCCTTTCACCTTATATCTCATTGTACTTGCCTGGATTCCTATCACAGTACAATGTGCCACTCTTGTAAAACGCTGTAATATAGGTTTGTGACACTTAGGAAAATAAACACTGGGATAAAGTAAATGCTGTAGGAATGCTGCTAGAAATGGTCTTCAACATTTAAATATATCCTAGATTTGTGTTATTGGGTAAAATCATTATTGGAATTTCACAAGACATGTTACACATACAAACTTGTGAGATGGCAAGTGCCTTATGGTTGAAAAGAGGCACTCTGTTTTCGGCAAACCACATTAATTTATATGAAAACTGTCTTTGCCTGGGCTGTAGCAGAGAACAGTGTGTGTGTGTGTGTGTGTGTGTGTGTGTGTGTGTGTGTGTGTGTGTGTGTGTGTGTGTGTGTGTGTGTGTGTGTGTGTGTGTGTGTGTGTGTGTGTGTGTGTGTGTGTGTGTGTGTGTGTGTGTGTGTGTGTGTGTGTGTGTGTGTGTGTGTGTGTGTATTAACGGCCAAGACTGCTTAATGGCCACTGGCACTTTGCTGTTCCTTCTTGTTTCCCTAACACTAAGGAAGACCATGTTAAGCCCCAAATCTTCCTTCAGATACATATACAAAAAAAACCATGTGGAGTCTTCCAGACATCCCGATTCCACGTACAGGAACATAGCAGCACACAAAAGGATGGTTCCACTCACATTTCTCCCAATGGAAAGGTGGTGTGACGGGATGGAGCAGGGCATGTGCTCCTCACCAGTCAAGGGAATTTGTATAATTCTGTGTGTTTACATCTTGTTAAGAGCTGCAACACCCAGTTACATTTAAAGCGGTTTAACACCCAGCATTTCAACTTTGCTTTAAAAAAGATTGCTTGCAGCTTAGAAACCATTATGTCAGATTTTTTTTTAAGCACAAATTCACTGAATGGGTTAAACATGACATTTTAGTGTTGCGTTTAGCTAGAAATCCGCATCTGTGCTGAGGTTTAGATACAAATGTATCTTTGTTTGGAATGCAAATAGACCTCTGAAAAGCCTGTCTGGGAAGCCCTCTGTGCTCTCTCAGAGAGGTGTTTGTTTATTTACATTGTAAATAGATACATTTGTATCTAAACCTCAGCACTGATGCGGATTTCTAGCTAAACGCAACACTAAAATGTCATGTTTAACCCATTCAATGAATTTCTGCTAAAAAAAAAAAAATCTGGCATAATAGTTTCTAAACTGTAAGCAATCTTTTAAAGCAAAGTTGAAATGCTGGGTGTTAAGACCACTTTAAGGAAAAATAGTGTTAACTTTACTCACAGCTTCAGTGGGACCGATCTAATTCAATTTTTCCCCCAAGTTTTCTCCTAGGAGATAATTTTTAATCTTCTGTTTATAATAACGTTTGCTCTCTGCAACTGAAAAAGGGATGTCAAAATTATTCTGAGCATTTTCTTGCTTGCTTGCCAAGCCAAACCCAACATGCTAACTCACCAACTAAGCCAAACCCAACATGCTAGCATTCACCACAAAAATGTAATTCAGTGCATGAATGGCGTCCAGAAAAGAGCTACCGGCTTTCAGTCTTTTACGTGCACTAAAGTCCACATTTGATGAAAATATATGCATAGATTCCTGTTGCCATGCGCTATATCACACATGGGAGAAGAGCATAATGGCAGTGGATTCTCCCCCATTATAGTGTAAGGTTACTTGCTGGAAAGGCAAGGGCTGGGAAACACATATAGCTTTCTACTGCAATGCAAAACTTTATTTGCATATAGATGCAGTATTCGCAAATAAGGTTTTGCTGTCTTTTCATATCTTCATATAAGAACAGAATCAGTAATGCAATAGGTTTACATTTTAATTCCAGTTCCAATTTAGAAGTCATCTATGATGGATAACTAAAAAGTACAGTACAGTATAGCTGCATTTTGAAAAGCAGAAGGAAAATAAAATTCCTATGCTTAGAATGCAGCTTGCTCCTGGGTAGCAGGCAGTAGCAGCTACGCTAACAAGTTTGGTAGCGGAACTTCAATTCATTTAGATGCATTTCCATTTCTGGGATAAAGTGACAGCTGGTGAGACACTTCACACATTTTTTTGATTGTCTGTGTCTTGAAGCTGTAAAAAAGGTTTCAGATCCAGATTTATAATTCATGTTCATAATATTCTGTGAAATACACTGTTGCCACTGGCCTGTAGTTTTAGGTGCAACTCCCATCTCCAAATCATAAGACTTGTACACTCTCAGACATGGATTCTCTGGACATACCTTATCAGTCGTAGTGAGCATGAATCCCAGATAGGCAATTAAGAAAGGAAGAAAACGTGGGGATACAATTCTGGGCTGCCCTAAGCAGGCCTGCAAGCAAAAACCAGGGTATCTAACAACAGTATTAGAGCTGCACATACACAATAAGCCATGGTGGCATGAAAATGTCTTGCCGTTTAACCGGGATTCCTACTGCAGTGTCGTAAAAGCAGTATAAGCATTACAATGTATAAACTATAAAAACAAGGAACACCAAGAGCCCCAATAGTGGTAAATGGTTACTAGATAGAGTAAATATTAATACTCACAAACCAGGGTTACCAATAGGCAACCACTGTAAAGGCAGGTGGGGAGATTTTCCTGACCCCACTCAGGAATAAGAAGTCGCTCTCTGTAGATGAGAAAAAGGGGTTCAACCCTCCACCTAGGATGGACTCAATATTATGCAGGAGAACAGAGGCGCCAAAAGGATAAAAGGAAGCTAAATGAGCTTAAAAACCAAATTCTTGGTAAATAGAGGAGGTAGACACACAACGACTGTAGTAAACACAGTCAATATATTTTATTTATGAACTCCAAATATGCAACGCGTTTCGCAGGTTTGATCCCGCTTCATCAGGCAATAACAACGGAGCAATAGCATATGTGGTCAGTAGAAGAGCCAGGCACCTTCTCTCTGCTGCTTTTTTGGAGTCAGAGGAAACGAGAATGGGGATACAGCCCATAAAAAAAAGTTATGATGGAGCACTTCTATCCCAAAATGACATAGATGTGGGTGCTGACTGTATGTCTGCCGATTTTCTTAAGGCGACATATACCAGTACCGATAAATCAGACGAAATGCAAATTATTAATCTAACAGACCATGAGTTTTCTAGTGCGCAGATTAATGTACTTAAGAGAGGTTTGAATTTTTGCCCAACCAATGAAATTGATTTTTTTGCAGTGATGGTTGATTTACAGCTATTTTTACGTAAAATGTATCTTAAAGCCACCTTGGATAAAGGAAAAGTGCCAGAATACCCTGAGGGGTGGGATGCGATTGATATTCAAGCCTGCATTGATCTGGAAGATCTGCTGGCTGAAAGTCAAATAAATCATGGGGAGACCGAAATTGACTATTCCAAGTTGAAAATTAGATCTCAGTATTTCCCCAATATGCATAATTGTTCCAGTATTAATATGTTTATAAAGGTGGTTATGGAAGATATCATCTATAATACTAGAAGAACTAAGAATAGGTCTAATATGCAACCTTCAGACAATGAAGCTTTGGAACAAATTAAAAATTTGAAACATCTTACAATAAAACCATCCGACAAGGGTGGGAACTTAGTCATCATGACTAATGACCACTATGAAAAATATGCTATAAACTATTACGAAACAGGGACAATTATCATAAGATCAATGCTGACCGAATTGTACAACACAAGGGGGAACTTGATGACATTTTAGCTAAGGCGAAATGGGATGGCATCATTAATGATAAAATATTCAAATTTTTAACTGTGGAATGCCCTTGTACACCCACCTTTTATTGCACACCTAAAGTACACAAATGTATGTTTGATCCCCCTGGACGCCCTATTGTTGCTGGCCATGGCTCTCTCACCGAAAATGTGAGCAAATTTATTGACATCCACTTAATGCCTCATGTCATGAGTCTGCCTTCGTACATCAGAGACACCTCCCATTTACTCACCGTTTTGGATGAGATCTGTGTACCTGAAAACAGTTTACTAGTGTCATTGGATGTTGAGGCAGTACAGTAGTATACCACATGACAAGGGGATATTGATGGTCCAACGATTTTTGAATAAAATGGGGACTGAACATAGGGAGCTTAATACATTCATTGTTGATCTATTACGTTTTCTATTATTGCACAATGTGTTTGTATTTGGGGGTACCCATTACCTCCAGGTGCGGGGGGCGGCGATGGGGACCACCTGTGCCCCGTCATATGCCAACCTGTACCTGGGGGGATGGGAGGAAGATATCTTCTCGGACGATGGATACAAACTCATGCATCTAATCTCCACGTGGCATAGATTTATAGACGACATATTCCTGATCTGGGAGGGTTCAGAGCAAGACCTTCATGATTTTGTTGAGTGGCTTAACATTAATTAATAATAACTTAAAATTCACCTATACCTATAGTCGCACAGAACTAGAATTCCTGGATCTTAAAATCATAAAACAGGAGAGTGGTACATTGTCCACGGTGTTGTATCGAAAACCCACAGCCACCAATTCCATTCTTAGAGCAGATAGTGCACACCCCATTAATACTATTAAAAGTATTCCCTATTCCCAATATTTGAGAATAAGAAGGAACTGTACTGATATTACCAGTTTTCAGATAGAGGCCAAACAACTTCAACACAGACTTCTCCAGAGAGGATATTCTAAGAAATGCCTTAAGAAAGCTTATAATAGGGCTCTGACCAAAGACAGAAAGACACTTCTCTATAGTAACAAACACAATAAGAGAGACAAATGAGTGATGCTAATAATGGGGATTTTTCCCTGTCCATGGTCACCACTTACTGTGGGGAACATCAAATTATCAGACAGGCCCTTAATAAATTCTGGCCGGTGTTGAAACAGGATAAAATCTTGTGTAAATCAGTGCCCAAACGCCCTAGACTAGTGTTTAGAAGGTCCAAAACTATAGGTACCCAGATTACTAATCGTCACTATCAGGGTAGCTCACGTGGAGATGCATGTAAGGTGAGAGGTACATATGGCTGTGGGGGATGTCCATACTGTCAATACATCTATAGAGGTCAAAACGTGGAACCTAAAGCCAGAGAAATGACCATCAAATTAAGACACTATGCTAATTGTGGCACTATAGCAGTTATATATATAGCTGTATGTAAGTGCAATGGATTCTATATTGGCAAGACAAAAAGAGAATTTAGGGAAAGGATGTATGAGCACTTATAGGACACCGGTAAGAGAGGTGAGAAATCTGCGATTGCTAAACATCTTATAGAAGCCCATGGTGGAAACAAAAAATATATTAAATTTGCAGTCTTAGATAGAGTACATCCAAATAGAGGAGGAGATATAGATAAAAAACTCTATCAAATAGAAGCTGGTGGATATGGAAACTCAGGGCCGGAGATAATCCTGGCCTTAATGATTTTATTTCTTATAAAATGTTCTTGTAAATTCCCTGGTTTTTGATGGAGACCTGAAATGATCTAGATTAGTCGCTATGATGATGTGAATTATATATGTATACATGTAGGTGTTTGATATTATGTGATTTCACTGTACGGTATGTGTGTGCCTTGGGGACGGGCTATAATATATAAGAGAATCTTTTTATTGGCACCTTTCTGTATTGTTATATACTAGGGGGGTGGTGTTTACTCTCTCTCTCTATATATATATATATATATATATATATATATATATATATATATATATATATATATATATATATATATGTTGTGGTTTATCCACACTTATTGTTCTTACATACAGGTTGGCATTAGGATTTTAGCTAAACTTATTAAGTCTATATATGGTGGGCATCACCTATCCTACCATTTATTTGTAACTTCGTTGTTTTGGGTGTATTTCTATTTAGGAGCAGTAGATGGTGCTATGGGTCCTCCTTTCCCACTTGCTCTATACTCCAGCACTCCCATATTTTGCTCTATATATGGGTTTTTCATTGCCAGTGCGCTGGTTGTCTGGTGCGCGGCGGGCGTGTGGGCGGATGTGCATGCGTACATACTGTGACCCCATAGCTGTACTTCCGCAGTGCGGTATAGCACTTCCGCCTGCACTCCATTCGGACTGGCGTGCGGGTCTTTGCGGCGAGGTTTTCAGTACGGAGACGCATGGACTGCTCTCACTATCACTCCTGTGAGATACAGGTCCATATTGTACTGATATATACCTGTCCAGCTGGCACCTTTTTGCTAGGCACTTCTATATATATCACTTAGGACATTATATTGGAGACACTGTTCTGGTTTGCATGTGGATTGGTCCCTGTAATTCTGTTCTTGTATCATTCAGATACATCTTTTGCTATGTGACACTTTATAGTCTATACTGTCTGTATATTGGCACATAGTGGTGATTGGGTGTTGCATATTTCCAGCTTGTACTAATCAGCTTGGCATTTGACATATATGCATATATGTGTGATTTCCACAGATTGCTAGGCGACATTACCCTTGATTCGACATTTGGTAAGATACAACTATGATTTTTGTGCCCGTATCCTGATTCACACATGACCATGGCTGGTATGTAATCGAGTGTACAATTTATTTTTTATGTGTATTTTTTAACAGATATGTGTATGTACTATATGCCTCTGAGGAAGCGGTCTTTGACCGTGAAACACGTGTCAGGCAGTCCTTTGTTTTGATGTGGAGTCCTGTATTTGGGTCTTGTGCTTACTTGTCCGCAATCTTGAAGAAATATGAACTTTGAACACTGAAGAATAAAAGACTGATTGTTCATTTAAAGCCCCATTGTAATTTATGTGGACTGTTTGCGATATTTTGTGAGGGGTGGAACTACACTGTTGTGTTTTAAGTGATTGTGTATTGCAAGTCCACCACTACCTCCTCTATTTACCAAGAATTTGGTTTTTAAGCTCATTTAGCTTCCTTTTATCCTTTTGGCGCCTCTGTTCTCCTGCATAATGTATAAACTATGCCTGATACTCACATGCAGGCTGCCTACACCACATAGGAATATTGGAAACCAGCACTGCATTAAGCCCCATTTACAGTTGTGTTTAAAATTATTCAACCCCCACTGAAATCGAGTGTTTTGGCCAATTTGAAATTGATTTTGATCATTTCAGTCATCCCAAGTGACATCCATTCTTAGTACTTAGTACAACATCCTTTTCCAGTTATAACAGCTTTTAAACGTGAAGCATAGCTTGACACAAGTGTCTTGCAGCGATCTACGGGTATCTTAGCCCATTCTTCATGGGCAAAAGCCTCCAGTTCAGTCACATTCTTAGGCTTTGCGCTGCAACTGCTTTCTTTAGGTCCCACCATAGGTTCTCAATTGGATTTAAGTCTGGTGACTGCGATGGCCACTCCAAAATGTTCCAGCCTTTAATCTGTAACCATGCTCTAGTGAACTTGGAGGTATGCTTGGGATCATTGCCCTGTTGAAAGGTCCAACGTCTCCCAAGCCTCAGGTTTGTGATGGACTGCATCACATTTTCTTCCAATATCCTCTGGTACTGAAGAGAATTCATGGTACCTTGCACACACTGAAGCTTCCCTGTACCTGCAGAAGCAAAACAGCCCCAAAGCATGATTGGCCCCCCGACATGCTTTACAGTAGGCAACGTGTTCTTCTCTTCATAGGCCTTGTTCTTCCTCCTCCAAACAGTGTTGATCCATGGGCCCAAACAGTTCTAATTTTGTTTCATCAGTCCACAGAACACTATCCCAAAACTTTTGTGGTAGTGTTCTGTGGACCGATGAAACAAAATTAGAGCAGCAGAGGTTTTCAAAACTTTATACAAAAAAATTGGTGTAGGGATGATCGATTTACTGGGAGATCTACAAAAACAATAGGTATCAATCTAGTCTCACAATCCAACAGAATGCTGGACAGAATTGTCCAAATTCATACTCTTTATACTCTTCATGAGAGATACTTTAACTTCTATATTTTTATCGTTGTGCTGGGATGTCAAACTCCAGACCACAAGGGCTGAGGTCCTCACACATTTTTGGCAAAGCTCAGATTAATTGATGGGACTGAATCAGCAAAGGTGTGGTTCATCAAGTAGAACATCTCAGTCCATCCTAAACACTAGTGCAACAGGGTTGTACTTCCTTAATTGCTTGTTGCTAGGGGTGGAGCAGTTGCCAGGGAAAAGAAGAGGCTGGCTCTGTGTTTTTTTCCTCTCTGCTGTAATTCATCATGTCAGCAGCAGAGGGCTGAGTTTTTTTGTACAAAATAAAAACTAGATTGTGCCAGACCAGGGAGTAGGCTGGCTCCAAGAAGCACATGGCTGCACTAAGGAAAGGCTGGAGAGAGCAGGCCTAGGACTGCAGGAGCTGTGCTGGGCTAAAGAATTGCGCCACTGGTGTGTCAGCATGGCCTGGGGAGAGCCTGAACATTTTGGCATTGGTATATACTGTGTGGAGCAGACAAAAAGAGACTTGTGAGTGTATCCTGCACCCCAGATATAGAGGTGATTAACAGAGAAAGTAAGGCCAAGCGGCCTGTAAGCAGACCAGTTCCGCTCCCATACACCAGAAGCAGAGCAGACCATACACCAGAAGCAGGAAGTCAGTGGTATCCCTATGGGTGAGATCGTTACAGTTTCTTTGCATGTGATCAGGCCAGCCTGTGACTTTCCATTGCACCGCTGATAGAGAGCGATACATAGGTTGAAATCTGATTATGCCTGTAAATTGCATCACTGATAGAGAGCGATACATAAGCTGAAGTCTGCTTATGTCTGTTACTAAATGGCCTGTTCAACGTTGTCCACAGGCGACCACAGCTTGTGTCTGTCAGTTGCATTGTTAGTAAACCTGCCTGCACCTCCGCATTTGCTCTGAAGGATAGAAGTCGCCAGTACTTTGCTCAAACCAGGGAACCTCAGTGCATAGCTTGTCACTAAGGACAGACACTGTTAGCGGACTGTTCAGCACTGTGGGCTCACTGTAATCACAGGGCTTAAAGTAGCTCTATTATCCCTGGACTGAGACTGTTTAGTGGGAGATTAGCTCCCTGGTTATTCACCACTGGTTGTGGTGGTACTCTCAGGCCCACTCACATAAAGCTTTGTATTGCCTGACATACTTTACCATTTAAGAGTCGTCCATTGCTTGTGCTACCCAAGACGTATGTATTGCCAATGTACTAAATGATTATTGCTGTGTTTAGAAGCTGTATCAGGGTCATACAGTGATACTTGTTAAAGTTGGGTCATATCCAGTTCAATTCGGGCCAGAAAGACCTAGTATTGAACTGAAAGTGTAATTGGGTGTTTCATACACATGCCATTTGCAAAGTTGATGTTATGTAACCTGTCTGATACCCATTGCATTGCTAAGACTGAAAATATTGTATTAGGCTAAACTTTAATACTGAACCTATTGGATTGTGGTATATGGTTTATTCTAAAAAATAAATTTCTATCCCAGGTTATCTGCCATGGACATAACCTTACCACTGTGTACGGATTCTTTTGGGCCTTAGTAAGCACAAGTGATTTTAGGGAGTGCTTCACTAGCATGGATATGGCCCTCAAGGACTGGGACTCTTATGCTCTAGAGTAAATTCTGTTCAGATTTATTTTTCACACCTAAGTGGTTAAATTCTCCAACAAGCATTTAGTGATAACACCAAACAGAAAGTTCCTAATAACCATTGAGGAGATTTATCTGGTGCTGAACAGAAATGCATCTAATGAAAAATGCATATGGTTTGTAATGGCAGGTTTGCAGCTGAATCCCATCATCGCTAAAAGACAATAATGACATCTTAAAATGCTTTGAGAGAAAACATGGACTGCCTTCACTTTAATAGTTGCAAACTCATCATTAAAACAAATTCTAAAGTAGATCAGAGCTTCCTGAGGCCAGTTAAATGCTACTCGATCTTCGCATAACATTTATAATCATTCAGCTGCTAGAGACAAGAAAAAAAAATAAATTTACAGTTTACAGAGTTAATATAACAATAGGCATGAACTGACAGAAACTGGCAGTTGGGTTCTGCATTTTTTCCTACACATGAACTGACAGAAGCCTGAAATTTTTGCTTGGGTGGTATTGGCCATTGTTCATGTCTTCAGGTGCTGCAGACAGCTGTTTGCCGACCACCCTCGGCGAGTAAAATCACCAGTTTAAGGTTATAAATATTATTTCTATAGTGCCAAAATCTTCCGCAGGGCTGTACAGAGTAAATTGTTTAGTCACTGTCCTTCAGGGGGGCTCACAATCGAATCCCTGCCATAGTCATATGTCTATGTATATATTGTGTAGTGCATGTATCACAGTCTAGGGCCAATTTAGGGGGAAGCCAATTTATCTGTAAGTTTTTGGGGTGTGGGAGGAAACCGGAGTGTCGGAAACCCACACAAACATAGGGAGACCATGCAAACTCCATGTAAATAGTGTCCTGGCTGGGATATAAACTGGAAACCCAGCGCTGCAAAGCGAGAGCGCCAACCACTATGCTGCCTGAAATAAATTTAGTCCCAAACACAATAACTTGCCCCAGACCAAGGAGGTGGTGGTCCAGGGGATTCTCCAGATCCTAATCGAGCTCACTGGGGCAAAAACCTTAGGTGGTTTCTAGAAATCATGCAGTACTGTCTCAGACATTTTAAGAAGGTTAAATTTCTTTCTAAAACAGAAGGAAATGGGTAGGGTTCTCAAAATGAGTAGTCTGTGAGAGAATCCTCTAAGGTAAGATGTATTGTGGCAGCTATAACACAGAAATGGGGGAATTCCACAGTATTTTAATGGTAAAATAGCAGCAGTCAGAGCACTTCTTAGGGTGGGATGGACTGAATCTCAATCTGGATACTTTTCTGGCTCTCCTATCTCACAGTATAGCTGCTCTCTCTGCAAGGAGATGTGACTGACAGCTGTAAGACTCAATCATGTGTAGAATATAACACCACATACTGCCCAAACTGACAGTGCAATCCCCCAGTGTGGCAGCTTTGCATGAGTTTTAGAAGTGGTATCTACCACTTATTTCTATGACAGATTTGCACTGTGCTACCAGTACATTTCTAGAAGTTCATGCAAAACTTGTGCAAAAAGTCTTCTTCTTTTGTAAGTAGAGCAGTTACTTTCGGAACATATGCAGTTTCAAACTGTGACTGAATAGGTAGGAAGTGGGGGAAAAAAAAAAAAAAAAAGTATTGATTTGATGGACCTCATTCTTCTGGCTGTACTCCCGGTCGTGTAAAGTGCATCTGTACTGTATGGTCCAATCACGCACAGTGGAACGAAATGTTCGTGCATGGAGGAGAAAAAAAAGCAATGCACAAGCAGCTTCATTCTACTGGCAGGGGAGTAAATAGAAATCACTTGGCCCCCCTGCGAAACTTTGGATGGGGCCCCCTCCTGCCAAACCTCAAACCTGCAGAGAATAGAAAGCTTTTTCTCTCAGTGCCCAGACTCCTCAAGCATCACTACAGGACACAGAACTTGGGGAGGGGTAAAAAAAAGCTGGGGGTAGAAAAGAGCTGTACACAAGCTGTACCCTGCTGAACACTGAATAGAGATTGTCTGCAAAACTTTTTGTGATTCCTTACCAGCGGCTGAGCAGATGCAGTCATTAGAACAATTGTGCAGAGAGCAGAAAGTTTTCTCTCCCCTTGGCCTTAGTTGTTAGTCTCTCAGGAGGGGGCCCCCTTTGGCTTCTGGCCCCCCTACCTGCGCTGCATCCCTTGCAGGGTCTATTGTTACGCCCCTGTCTACTGGGTATGTGCAGACTTTATTCACTCATGCACAGTATGGATGTGCTCATCAGTGTTCTCCCCAGGCTCTTAGCCGGGTGCTCCACCCAGCTAGTTTTGGTGACCACCCAGCTGTCATCGGCTCACCTCCTATTCTGTAAGCAGCGTTGCACACAGAAGCACCGGCCCTGCATTCTCTCATCTTGCACCACCCGGCTACTCTTTCATGCCACCTGGCTACTATTTATTTAGGGTGACCCTGAACTCAGCAACACTTTTGCAAATAAAAGCTGTAAGTAAGTTCCCCTCAGCAAGACAATTCCACGTATACTTGATGCAGTTTTCAGAACATAATATCTTTTTCACTCAATTCTATCTTTGAAGAATGACAGCACTGTCTCACAGTTTGACTTTAATACGGTTTTCCCGTGTAAAACATCTCCTTTCTGAGGAAGCAGTAACCCTTTATTGTCTTGAGCAAATGCCAAAATGTCACTTACAAACAAGGTAAAGTTGTTTTCAGAAAGTAAGAGATCAGCTGCTTTGAAAAGGACAATGAAACTCCAAAGCTTGTGAAATTGTGAAGACGTGAAATACAGTGAAGAAAAGTTTGGTTTCTGGTTTGCTTCAAGAATGTTCAGGTTCATTTTAAAGTCAAGATTTTGTTATCCTGAAGCTTATGATATTTAATGAGCCTGTGGAAAGTGCACTACACAAATTACATCAAAAGGAAGCACTGTCACGGGAGCTCACAGATGTAGGTCAAGAACGCCTTTACAAGGAGGAACATCCACAAACTCCTCAGTCAATAAACCTTTATTTGAAACAAGCTTCCTCCTAATGAAGAGAGCTTATGTTGGCTGTTTCACGAAACAAGTTGAGGATTTCTGCTTTGTTGCGAAAGATATTCTTTGTGCTGTGATAATGATCACTGAATCGTGGGCATAAAATGGTCTATTGAATATTTTGGTGCAGTTCTCTTTGCACATGTATAATAAACCTTAGTGTACATTTTCCAATAGTTAAAATATGCATACAAAATACTACCTGTAATCATTTTCTACTGGATAATCCTTAATAAAAATCCTTCACCAGACAATTGGAGGCAATGATCAAGAATATCTTCCCTACCCACAAATAATATTTCACAACTGTGATGAGCTGTCACAGGAATTCCAGCAATTATATGAATGTGTTTCCACATATATAGTCAGTAACTAATTAGTGTTGATGGGAATTACAGAAAATGAATGTGTGAGATCCCACATACAATACATTAGTCCGTAAACAAGAATGTGGTTGTGGGGTCAGATTATCATCCATTCAGTTCTTAAATGCTTTTGTCGAAGCTGCAAGGTCTACTGGGATTTTTTTTTCCAAGAATCGCACATTACAGCTTAGATATTGCATTCCCACAAAGTCCCATGGGAGTAGTAAAAATTCATTCAACAGTAAGGTTGGATAAACACCTTATTTCTATGAAAAGCAGCAGTTATCGGACTCCTGTCATACAGCCCATCCCATACCATCATGCCATCTCCAGCAAGTCCACTGTAGTCTAGGCCAAGTACTCTTCCTCTTTCAGGCATTGCAGGAAAAACATAGTGCCATTAACCTGGGACATGGCTTAGGGAAACTGCACCACTCCAGCGAGCACTATTTACTTAGGGACATTGATTGATTGGCTCAGTTTTAACTTGCATGCAGCGTGCAACATACTCAGAAAATGAGCATCGAATTGATAATTGAGTGTTTTATTTTAAAGGGACCCTGAGCCGTTCTTAAAATAAAAATTGGGACTTACCTTGGGCTTCCACTAGCCCCTGTAGCCTGGCATCTATCCTGGCCTCTTCCGTGGTCCTGCTGTCCGGTCATCCGACGACTTCCAAGCAAGTCTCCTGTGCACTCTCCTAAAGTGCGCCCGCCTCATCATCGCGCCAGGCGACGACAGCCTTCTGCGCATGTGCAGTACTCTAAACACTGTACCACGCATGCGCAGGAGGCTGACGACACCCAGCGGGTGCACGAACAGGTGACTTGTGTGGAAGTCGGCGGATGACCAGACAGCAGGACCACAGAAGAGGCCAGGACAATGCTAGGGAACCTCGTGGGCTACGAGGGGTTGGAGGAAGCCCCAGGTAAATAGCTATTTTGATTTTAAGAACAGCACAAGGTCGCTTTAAAAGAAAACACTAAAAATTATCAATTACCGGCAGATGCTAATTTTCTGAGTATGTTGCACGTTACATGCAAATTAAAACAGAGCCAAATCAATCAATGTTCTAAGTAAATAGTGCTCACTGGAGTGGTGCAGTTTCCCTAAGCCGTGTCCCAGGTTAATAGCGCTACGTTTTTTCCAGCAATACCTGAAAGTGGAAGAGTACTTGACCTAGGCCTTTAAAAGTATCAATTTAAAACACAATCAGGTAAAAAACAAACAAAAAACTGTAATAACCTTTCTATTACAGTATAGACCCAAGCTACAGTATAACAGAAAACATTGTAACTATGCATTGTGTGTGTGTACGACAGTATAGTGTTTGGCACAGTGTGTGTTTGTGTGTGTGTACGTGTCACAGTATAGTGTTTGGCACAGTGTGTGCGTGCGTGTGTGTGTGTGTGTGTGTGTGTGTGTGTGTGTGTGTGTGTGTGTGTGTGTGTACGACAGTATAGTGTTTGTGTGTGTGTGTGTGTGTGTGTGTGTGTGTGTGTGTGTGTACGACAGTATAGTGTTTGGCACAGTGTGTGTGTGTGTGTACGACAGTATAGTGTTTGGCACAGTGTGTGTGTGTGTGTACGACAGTATAGTGTTTGTGTGTGTGTGTGTGTGTGTGTGTGTGTGTGTACGACAGTATAGTGTTTGGCTGTGTGTGTGTGTGTGTGTGTGTGTGTGTGTACGACAGTATAGTGTTTGGCTGTGTGTGTGTGTGTGTGTGTGTGTGTGTGTGTGTGTGTGTGTGTGTGTGTGTGTGTGTACGACAGTATAGTGTTTGGCACAGTGTGTGTGTGTGTGTGTGTGTGTGTGTGTGTGTGTACGACAGTATAGTGTTTCGCAGTGTGTATGTGTGTGTACGACAGTACAGTGTTTGGCACAGTGTGTGTGTGTGTGTGTATACAACAGTATAGTGTTTGGCACAGTGTGTGTGTGTGTGTGTGTGTGTGTGTGTGTACGACAGTATAGTGTTTGGCTGTGTGTGTGTGTGTGTGTGTGTGTGTGTGATGCGGACGCGCTTTACGGCTCTTTACGATGGGGAATGCGGAAGAAGGACGCTTTGCCCGAGGACGACTGGCAGTCGGCCGAAAACGAAACTTAGCCGCGGAGGGAGACCGGAGGGCACCGAAGGACCGGCGCGGGCACAGGACGGCTGCAGGAGGCTTGGGAAAGCCTCCAGGTGAGTGAATTTTTTCCCCCACCAGTTAAGGTTCCCTTTAAGGATATGTAGCATGGCCTTGCCTTTCGTGTTCAACAGTTGTCCAACGAGAACCCCAGATAGCCAGGTAGATTCATCTCTCTCTCTCTCTCTCTAGTAGGGATGGTCACCGCTTTCCGCGGAATTGTATTTTTGCGCATAAATGTATTGAGCATAAATTGTACATGCTTGGTTGGCTTCAGCATGTAGTGTTGGTGGTGGCAAGGCCATGCCTGGCTACATATTCTCAAGCAGTGACTGGATGGTGTAATGGTTAAGGGCTCTGCCTCTGACACAGGAGACCAGGGTTCGATTCTCGGGTCTGTCTGCTTAGTAAGCCAGCACCTATTCGGCAGGAGACCTTAGGCAAGTCTTCCTAACACTGCTACTGCCTATAGAGCGTGCCCTAGTGGCTGCAGCTCTGGCGCTTTGAGTCTGCCAGGAGAAAAGCACGATATAAATGTTATTTGTCTTGTCTAATTTTTCTCTTGACAACTGTTGAACACGAAAGGCAAGGCCATGCCTGGCTACATATTCTCAAGCAGTGGCTGGATTGTGTAATGGTTAAGGGCTCTGCCTCTGACACAGGAGACCAGGGTTCGAATCTCGGCTCTGTCTGCTCAGTAGGAGGGTGGAGGGAGCTCCAGGTATTAGAACCTTTAAAACATGTTTTCTATCATTTTTCTAGCCAGTAGAAATTTTTGTAAATTTTGAAGTTCGCATCCCCATTGAAGTCTATTGCGGTTCGCGAACTTTTTCGCGAACCAAACTTTCCGCGGAGGTTCACGAACAGGGTTCGCGAACCGAAAATCGAAGGTTCGCGACATCACTGCTGCAGAGATCATCCATCTACATAGATCAGAACAGGTTGCTCAGCAGATGGCCAAATACCATATCTGCGATCATTCTTGAGCAGTCACTCAAAACAGTTATTGACAATTTTGAGTAATTGAAACACACCTCCAAAACCGCTGGAATGCAATGATGTGTCAGCTGGTTGATCCTCATCAGTGCATGGCATGAATTAATATGGGTCTACGGGGTAGGACTTGAAACACCCAGAGTTATTAATTACCTAGCAAGCTCATGGTGAACCAGAACTTCATTATTTTATTGTGAAAGGGGCTACCAACAACCAAAAAGCCTGATTTTAACACCTAAAGGGATACTGCTTCTTACACACATTTCTTATTAATACAACTACTAGACTTGGCCTTGTGTATTCTGCTGTGCTGTACACCGAACAATGAAACGGTCACTAGAATAGCTTACAACCTAATGCCATATTTGCTTACTTTTATAATTATGATCTTCATTTATAAAACTCTGGCATATTTTGCTTTGTTATACAGAACATAGAATCCTTCACACAGAACCCGCAGCAACAGAATTATCTAAAGGGACAATTAAGTTTTTATCAAAATTTGACAGTGGTTTGTGAAAATGAAAAGTGCTACAGGAAGCTGGACATCATTTGCACTGGATTGGAGAGAACAAAAAGATCTTGCCAAAAAAACATGTTTACAGCTTGCCATCTTGACATGCATCATTATCAGTGGATGACTATCCCTTACAGATCATTTAGATGAGTCATATTTACAGCATGCTGCTAACAAAGGCATGCCGCTTACACTACCTACTGGTGAGACTAGACCAAATCAATTTATTTTCTATTGCATTTCCTCTTGCTATTCCCTGCATGCATCACTCGGTTATAATATATATTTTTCCAGTAAGACGTGTCTTCCTTTGTGCCTTATGGAGTGGGAAAAGATTGTTTCAGCATTCTGAGGAGGCAATGCAGAGTCAAATGAGGACATAAACACAGTGCAGACAAAGTGCAGGCTGGCCTACATGTGGAAATCCTCCAGTTAGATTGCATTACATTGTGACAAGGCTGCTGAAGCAGAATAAGCTATGCTGATTGTACTTCCCTCCTGCTGCATGTCTCAAAACAAGATTTTAACAGTAACTAATCCCAAAATGCCCTTTTAATCACAGCTATATATGGCAATCTTCATCCATGCGTCAGTATGCAGAAATTATAGTGTGCGTTTACCACCACACACACATTTTCTTTAGCTCAATTGGTTGGCCTCAAAGTACATGTGTCAGGACTGCAATGGTTATAAAGTAACAGTATTTAGCTGTAGGTTCTCAAAGTCTGGTCCCTTTGCCCTAACCTCTTCTGTGAGTTCAATAAATCACAACAATCTTCTCTTGGGCCTACACTGAGCAGAGGCCTTTAAAGGTCTGTCTTGAAGGATCACCCAGCCTCGCTTTGTTTTCCATAAGCCAGTGCGAACACAATGACTGAGGGCCCATTCACAATCGCTAGCAGTTTGAAAACATGTGTACAATGAAAGTGTATGGAAGTGTTCTCATCTAAGCGATTTGCTGAAACGCAAACATGTTGCCAGCAGCGTTTTCTGAGCACTTCTGGAGCGATTCTGCAGGCTAAATTGAACTAGAAATCACAAAACGCTAATCGCTGGAAAAACGCTTTCTATACAGTGAAAAATCGCTGTGAAATCGCTAGGAAAAAACGCCAGAAAATCGTTCAGCGTTTGCGTTAAGCGATTTCTAGTGTGAATGGACCCTGAAAGTTGAAGTAGTCTCATTAGATTGGCCAATATGATTGGGAGCATGAGAATATCTGAGAGGCCGTAACGCCTTTAATCAGTATAGGCTCAAAATTGCATAGACTCCCCGGGCCCATAAGAATTTCTTTTTTTTTACTCAAAACCAAAGACCTCTATGTTAATTTTCGTCCATTTCTAGATATTAAAACTTTATGAAAATGCCTAATGTTTAGAATAGTGACAGTGGTGCTTTGTTGCACACTGTATTGCCATGTTGGTGGGGTTCTTTTTCCCTTTACAAATGTTTAGATGGAACTTTTCAGAAGTCGACTTAATCTTTTCAACCTTATTTTATTGGCTGCCCCTTAAAGCGTAATATAACCCTGCATTTCAACTTTGCTCTAAAACATTATTTACAGTATATTATATGCAACCAGCATTTTTTTTTTTTACTAGACCAGCATTGGAAGGGTTACACAGAGTTTTAAAGTTCCAGATTTCTGCAGACGCATCAGAAGCTCAGATGGATACATTTTGTTTACATAAATGTATCTAAGTGTTGAATGTGACTCACTCTCTCTGAGCTGGAGGACAGCCAAAGTGTGTAACATTCAACACTTAGATACATTTTGTTTACATAAATGTATCTATCTGAGCTTCTGATGCGTCTGCAGAAATCTCCTGGAACTTTAAAACTCTGTGTAACCCTTCCAATGCTGGTCTAGTAAAAAAAAAATGCTGATTGCATATAATATACTGTAAATAATGTTTTAGAGCAAAGTTGAAATGCAGGGTTATATTCCGCTTTAATTACATAAAGAGCACACCCTAATCTTTACAGAGATCTATATAGAGACCTCCCTCCCCTCCCCCACATACACAAAGTATTTTAATGAGCTTTATAAAAAATACACCCCATCCCCCATGAAACCATTAGACTACCATTTTTCCAAGGAAGCAATAACAGCATTCCCTGAAAGAAACCATTTATAAGACCCCCAACAATTTCAACACACCTACACCCACATATGTGGAACCATTTACAATATCGCACAGTACTACCCCCAGGAAGCAACTGCAGTGTCCTTTCTCCTGGAAAGTCATGACAGTACTCATATTCAGGGAACAGCTAATCGCAATACACCTGATTACACCATGGTGTAGGTAGTCATATGCTCCAAAGAACTGTCTATAAAACTCCACAAAAACAACCAACTCTCACCCCACACCAGAAGAAGTTCTCATACTCCCAAAAGTACTAATTACTAGACCCTACCTCCTCGGGGCAAATTACAGAACTCACCTTTCGCAGAAATTGAATTACAAAGTATTCCCCTAGTGAATCAATTCAGTAAAATAACTCCACTCACTAAAATGATATTTAACATTCAAAACCCAAAAATGACTAGGCTTTAGGAAACAAAGGCTAAATGGCAATTTGCTTGGAGGACATATAGAGAAGTACTGCACCAGGTGGGTGTTTGCCTACTGCCTTCCATAGTCAAGAATGTTGCCATCCTTATTCCCTCATAAGCAGTGCCCTTATAACCCAAAGCCAGATAACTATAGTTTGAGTGACACACCTGCAACAAGCATGCAGCCAGTGGAAACCAGGGCATCAGCACAGAAGTCAGGTAACTGGCACAATTAGAGAATAAACATGACAGCCTACATATTCCCCTTCCTTCAGTTCCCCTTTAACCACTTCACTCCCCCAGTGCTAAATTTCTCCGTCCCTCTGCGCACCGCTTCACCCCCAGGGACGGAGAAAGGCGCACTGGTTTGTTTACTGGCTGGGAGTGGGCGGCGAACTCTCGCGCACACTTCAGCCAGCCCGCAAAGCAGGTGACTAATTGGACGTTAGGAACAAGCGTTCCTAAATCCAATTAGCCTCGCCGATTGCGAGTAGAATGAAGACGGCTTCAAACAGAAGCCGTCTTCATTCAAAACAATGTAAGATAAACAATTGTGCAGCGCGCGATCACGCGCCCCCGCGACCCGCGCGCGCACACACACACACACACACACACCCCGGCTCTGCAGTACAATGATTGGTTATGGGGACTCCAGTCCCCAATAACCAATCATAGTACATAAATACTGGAATGGAAGCAGCGCTGAAAGGTAAAAATCGCGCTGGTGTTTCAGGGGTAAAACCCCTCAGTTGTGAAATGCTCATAGTTAATCATGCCAGATTAATAGCTAGTAAATGAACAGGAAACTGTGCCACTACCCATACAATTTTTATATCGGCTTCAGTCATCCTGGGGAAACTAGCTACATTATCTCAACAGGAAATGGAATTCACCCAGACTAATACATTAAATATGTTAATTTCAAAAAGTACAGATGCACAAAACTATGCATCACTAATTTATGCAAATGTCCTATCATATGCATTAACACAACAGGATGCTGAACTGATCCTTTAAGATTTGTATAGAGATACTTCAGTTTTGTCATTCAAGTACGGTGTCCCACAATGGGAATGATTCACAAAGCTTTTTCACCTGTTTATCTATGTTGCATTGTTAAGCTCCCAAAGAGCTAACAAACCCAATACAATTAAGGTAAGAAAAGTATTTTTGAAATGAAGTTAATCAGGAACAACTTAGAGTGATTTTGTTTTTGCTTGTAAATGTGCTGAAAGGTTGTTTTTATTAATCAGGAGAAAAATAAGTCGTCAGGTGAGTGTCTCATCTGCTACAGCTAATGAATGAAATGATCACTAATATTTTTAACGCATTCAAAATCTGTACAGGGCTTGCACTGAATTAATGCTGAACGCTGCTTGGCTATAGCAGGGTACTGTCAATTATGAGGGTAGAAGGGCAAAGGGGCAGCACACGAACGAGTAGCTTTCAGCAGCCTGGTAAGTTTGAGCACAGTGGGCTCAGTCATCATATAGTGGTCTGGTGGACGGATCACTAAAAATCAGGGAACTACAGTGCATACACTAGATTCTCAGACAGCCCTGGATGAATGTCTTTGTTAGAGACTATAGGTGCCCATACTCTACCTCGATTTCCTGCCAATAGCAGATTCAATCACTGTGATTGAATCTGCTGTGAAATAGATAACGCAAACCAGGACCAATCAACCAATTTCCATCTGAAATTGATTGATTCCGTTGATCTGTCCAGGCGGAAAATTTTGCTCGACTGCCGGTGGGTCGGGAGCGAGGTGTTCGATTCGGCAACGACCAACACAGCAATAATCTCACCTGTCCCGCTGGCATGAGTCCCTAGGTTCGTGCTGTTCCTTTCTCCGGCTGGCCTTCATCATCTTCTCTGCACTTCCTGTCCCTTTCTACTGAGAAGGGGAAGTTCAAACAGTAGAGCACCCTCTCGCGCCCATGGGACAGGTAATGCATTGCTGCTGGAGCAGAAGCGACAAGGAAGGCGGCAGCGGCAGCTCCGTAGATTGTGAATCGATTTCATGCTGAAAGATTCATAATCTGTGTGCAGCAAATGGGCAGCCATTAGATCCCTCTCTGATTAGATTCGATCAGAGAGGGATCTATCTGTTGGTCAATCTGGTGGCTGCCTTATCTACCAGGTCTACAAGGCTTTAGTTTTGTATCTCTGGGTGTTAGGCCTGGAAGCCACTACCAGTAGGAGCGCTTTTCTGATTTGAAGAGCTCTTGCTAATGTAATGCTATAGGTGTGATCACACTGGAGCGATGTGATTTTATAAAAATCCCCCATAGCATTGTATTAGCAAGAGCTTTTTCAAATCACTAGCGCTTAGAAAAAGCTGCTAGTGGGTCCCAGGCCTTACCTTGTTTGGTTGCTAGTGTTATGCTAAGTACACACAATACAATTTTCTGGCAGATTTACTTGCCAGATCGTCTATTTCCAATATGTCCGATAGGAATTTTAATGGATTTTCCATTCACTTTATGAAAATCGATTGGAAAATCGATTTAAATTCAGATTGGACATGTTGGAAATAGTTGATATGGCAAGTAAATCTGTCAGAAAATTGTATCGTGTGTACCTAGCATTAGGGGGCTGTATAATTTACAGTCTTTAGGAGAGACTTCGAAACATAAGGATGTTTATCCATTCATAACATAAGGTTTGAATGTTGTTATGCAGATGTAATTTCCATATTGTTCAATATTTGCTGTGAAGCTTCAGGTTAAACTATTACAGTGAAAAGTTTTTGCTATGTTAGCAGAGCTTCATATTCTTTACTCTGAATCTTGCCAACTTCTTGCTTCATCTTGCAATAAAACTGCAGAGGTTAAAAGGCCAAAAAAAAGTGTTTCTAAAAGAAGTACAAGGTAGAGACTAAAAGAAAATCAGTTGCTTAAG
The DNA here is from genome assembly GCF_040937935.1 of Hyperolius riggenbachi. Classification (NCBI taxonomy): domain Eukaryota; kingdom Metazoa; phylum Chordata; class Amphibia; order Anura; family Hyperoliidae; genus Hyperolius; species Hyperolius riggenbachi. The sequence goes on along the minus strand of NC_090646.1, from coordinate 237,226,122 downwards.
TGGACTTTTCTTATCACCTCTCTAACAGTGTCAGTTATTTTCCAACAGAGCAGGAGACAGTATAAAAACAATTGCATTAACTATTTCGATTCTACTTTGAACTCATTGACTGTACTCAAATGAGCTGATTAATACAGCCATAAAAAAATCTTGGGTGTGATCCTTGATCCAATCATAATGAATCTAGTCTCCTAGTGTCTTTAAAGGGGTTCTTTCGCGAAAAAAGTAGGCAGTTAAAAAATGTGACAGATGACAGGTTTTGGGCCAGTCCATCTTTTTAAGGGGGATTCTCAGGGCCTTCTTTGTTTTCAACAGCATTTCCTGAACAGCAGTTTAACTGCCAAAATAGCAAGATACCAGCCGGCCTCCCTAATCACTTGCACACTATTATGTCAGTTAGATTTTGCAACTGTTAAGGAAATGCTGTTGAAAATAAAGAAAGCCCTGAGAACCCCCCTTAAAAAGTTGGACTTGCCCAAAACCTGTCATCTGTCACATTTTTTAACTGTCTACTTTTTTCGCGAAAGAACCCCTTTAATAACGATGGTCAATAGGATGCAAATAATTTACATGCAGGATTATGCACATTTTGTATGCAAATGTATGCAGCTTGAAACTGACCAATCAAAATTTACCTCAAAATTTGATTGGTCAGTTTCAAGCTGCATACATTTGCGTAAAGCTACATCAACTCAATATTATTTGCATAGACCATCCCTAGCCTAACACTTCAAGGGAACCTAAATTGAAAAGGATATGGATATTTCCTTTTAAATGACAGCTAAAGTGAGAAGAATATGGAGCCTGCCATATTTATTTCCTTATAAACGATTCCAGTTGCTGCAGTGGTGTTTGAATAACATCAGAAACAAGCATGCAGCTAATCTTGTCAGATCTGACAATGTCAGAAACACCTGATCTGCTGCATGCTTGTTCAGGGTCTATGGCTAAAAGTATCAGAGGCAAAGGACCAGCAACATAGCCGGGCAACTGGTATTGCTTCATAGGAAATAAATATGGCAGCCTCCATATACCTCTCACTTCAGTTCTTTAAAATAATACCAGTTGCCCGACTCTCCTGCTGATCCTGTGTCTCATAGCCACAGCCCCTTAAAGGGAACCTAAACAGAGGGATATGGATGTTTCATTTTAAACAATACCAGTTGCCTGGCTGTCTTGCTGATTGCTTTGGCTGCTGTAGTGGCTAAATCACACCTAAAACAAGCATGCAGCTAATCCAGTCTGACTTCAATCAGATCACCTGATCTGCATGCTTGTTCAGGGGCTGTGGCTAAAAGTATTAGTGTCACAGGATCAGCAGGAGAGCCAGGCAACTGGTATTTTAAAGAAAAAATCCACATGCTTTTCAGTTTAGGTTCCCTTTAAGAAATAGAGGCCGACACCAGCCATTTCTCTCTGTGGTCTCCTTCTCTATGCATGGTTGGCTCATTAGCTGCATGTTACATCATCCACAGCCCCAGGGCTCATACATAATATGAAATGCGTTATGTGCATGCTTTTAAAGGACACCTGAACAGACGGATGTGGAGGCTACCATATTCATTTCCTTTCAACTAATACCAGTTGCTTGGCTGTCCTGCTGATCTTTCTGGCATTAGTAGTGCCTGAATCACACACACCTGAAACTAGCATGCAGCTAATCCAGTCAGACCTCAGTCAGAAACCTCTATTGATACAAGTATTAGCGGTAGTGTTTAAAAGGAAATAAAATATGCCAGCTTCTGTCCCCTAAGGACAGAGCAGCACTGGAGTGACATCCCTAGGAAGCTGGGTAAGTGGGGAGAACAATGTTCTTGGCCCAAGGGATCCACCAGGACAGATATTGCTGGCCGAGAGAGGTTATGGGCTTCCACACGCTTCTGTGTAGAAACAGTCATCAGTCGCCTCCAATGAGTTTCATCTGGTGTGTGTATGGAGCGTAAGAGCGATGCACACATATGCGACAAGTGATCTGCAGCCTGTTTAATTTAAAGAGACACTGAAGCGAAAAAAAAAATATATGGTGAATTGGTTGTGTACTATGAATAATTACTAGAAGATTAGCAGCAAAGAAAATATTCTCATACTTTTATTTTCAGGTATATAGTGTTTTTTCTAACATTGCATCATTCTATAATATGTGCACATTACACAACACTCAGCATTCAAAATGAGTCTTTCAGAGCAGTCTGAAGTAATGACCACTCCTCTAGCAGAGAAAAAGTAAACAGTTCACTTACAGTTGAGATAATAAAAGTCAGATAACAGCCCTCTCCATGACTAAAGGCCCATACACACGTCGGATTTCCGCGGACGGGTCGTTTGCACGCCCCATCGTTCGCCCGCTAAATCGGGCGTGTGTACAGACTGTCGTTCACTTGGGCGGATCGCTCAAACTCACCCTTATCAAGCGAACGACAGTCTGTACACACGCCGGATTTAGCGGGCGAATGACGGGACGGGCGTGCAAACGACCCGTCGTTCGCGGAAATCCGACGTGTGTATGGGCCGTAGCCACCCTGGCGTTCTATTTCCCCAGGATTTCCGTGCAAAAAGTGGTTCAATTAATTTCCCATAATTTTCAACCATTTTTTTTTTTTGCAATCTTTTTTTTTGTATTAAATTCAATACAGGTTATTGTATTGAATTAAATTTAAAAAAAAAGTGTTTGCTGCGAGATTTTGATGATGCTGTGTGACACTGGTTCCATCAACGCCGATCGACGGGGGACATGTGATCTCCAAGGGAGAAGCAAAATCCGCCAAGGGACATGGAAGAAGGCACTGGGGAAGCTATCAGAGGTACGCGACGAGGGATGATGGTGAGTATAAGATATATATATATATATATACCAATGGTGAGTATAAGACCCAGATGTATAGCCAGGTATAGTTAGCCAGATGTATAGCCAGGTATAGTTAGCCAGATGTATAGTTAGCCAGATGTGCAGCCAGGTGTAGTTAGCCAGATGTATTAGCCAGGAATAGTTTAGCCAGATGTTTTGCCAGGTAATATAGGGAGCAAGATGTTTGCCAGGTGTATAGAAGACAGATGTGCAGCCAGGTGTATAGGAGACAGATGTACAGCCAGGTGTAGGGAGTCATATGTATAGTGAGCCAGGTTTGCGGGTGCCTCTGCCCCCCCCCCCCCCATTGCCCCCGATGCCCCCTGACTCTGGCCGGGTGTCCCTTCTGTGGGGGGGGCTCCCCTTCTGTGCTGGCTGGTAGTGGCCAGTGGGTATCCCCTCTGTGGGAGGGGGGGGGGATCCACATACTGTGCGTGCAGGTGGCTGGGTGGCCCTTCTGTGTGTGTGGGGGATATCCCCTTCTATGGGGGCTAGTCATGGTCTGTCGGGGACACCCCCTTCTGTTGTGGGGGGGGGGGGAGGTGGGAGTCCCCATCTATGAGGGCTATGGGTGGCCTCTCCCTCTTCCCCCCATCCCTTCCGATCCCCCGTGCCCCCCCCCCCAATCCCGTGTCTCCCCCGTCAGAAGCCCTGATCTACTTACCTGAGGGCTTGCTCCTGCGGCGGAAGCGGCGCACTTCCTCCTCCATCGCGAAGTCTCGTGTTCTCTGTAATTACTGTACGCGGCTTGGTGACGTCACCAAGCCGCGTACTGTAATTACAGAGACCGGGACTTCGGCGATGGAGATGGAGGGTGTGCATCTCGGCCAGCGCAGGAGAAAGCCCTCAGGTGAGTAAAGCAGGGCTTCTGACTGACAGGGGGAGACACGGGATGGGGGGGGGGGGGGGACACAGGATCGGGGGTGAGGGGGGCACGGGGGACAGAGAGGGAGGAGGGAAAGGCCACCCACAGCTCTCATAGAAGGGGACACCCACCTCCCCCCCGCACAGAAGGGGGTGTCCCCGACCGGCCAAGACCAGCCCCATAGGGGGGATACCCGCCCCCCCCCACACACACACTACAGGGTCACCCGCACGCACATTACGGGGATGCCCCCTCCCCACAGAGAGGATCCCCGCCGGTACCGGCCACTACCAGCCAGCACAGAAGGGGACACCCTCCCCCCGCACAGAGGGGATCCCCGCACCAGCCACCCGCAGCACAGCAGGGGACACCCCCCGCCCCCCCCACAGAGGGGATCCCCGCACCAGCCACCCGCAGCACAGAAGGGGAATCCCGCATGCTGCTGAGCACATTCTCTGCTCCGATGGCTGCACAGGGATTCCCCAGGGTGGCTGGATGCTAGTTCTGCACGCTGTGGGTAGCACAGATCGCTACCCACAGCGTGCTGACAGGCATCCAGCCATCCTGGGGAATCCCTCTGATGAGGGAAAAGTGCAGCCGGCGGGGCCGAGAAACAATAAATCTCCCTGGCAGTATTGACGAGCTCAGCTCGTCAATACCGCTTTCAGCAAGTTTTTCCTGGACGAGCTGAGCTCGTCAATACCACCAGGGTGGTTAAGACTAATGGTTCATACACACTTGAGATAAAAGTCTTTGGAAAAGGCAAGATCACAGACCAATTTTACCCCCTTCCATGTAGTATGAGAGCCATACTCTACACAGTCTATTCTATGGAGCTGAACTCCCCATTAGATAAAATCTTTGCAACATGCTGCACACACAGATGCCCGTACACACTCAAAAGATCAGTATCTGCAAAAGATCCATGCCTGCAAAATGCATTCATAGTCTATGATATCTGCAGATCCTCATACACACTTGGTTTAACAGACAATCATCTGCAGATCAGATCCACCAGGATGGATTTTCAGATCTGCAGATGATTGCCAGATATGCAGATGAAGTCTGTTAAACAAGGTGTGTATGATGATCTGCAGATCTCATAGACTATGGATCTTTTGCAGGAACAGATCTTTTGCAGATACTGATCTGTTGCTTGTGTACAGCATCTTTGTGTGCAGCATCTTGCAAAGATTTTATCTGATGGGGAGTGCAGCTTCATAGAATAGACTGTGTAGAGAGAGTATGGCTCTCATACTACATGGAATGGGGTAAAATTGGTCTGTGATCTTGCCATTTCCAAAGACTTATCTCAAGTGTGTATGAAGCATTAGTCGGAGAGTTAATGGCTTGTTTGCATAGAGATAACAACTGGAGTTTCTTAACTCTTCCTGTACTGGAAACAATTAGACTGATGAATCTGATCTTAATGTTTTATTTCTTAGCTGTACTACACATACAAATCATATCATCATATTTTTTTTTCCGCTTCAGTGTCTCTTTAAGGGTAGTGTTGTAAATCTTTCTTGCTGCACCTGTTTTGATGTGCACCACAGCCGATATGATATTCCAAAAGATGGAGGTTAAATAACGTCAATCATTCTAAAGGATCCATCTCCAGACTGAAGACACACTCACAATAAGGATTGGTATTATTCCACTGAATAACCTAACTGACAAAATAGTAATTGTTGCAGTATAATGAAGTTGGCGCTTAAAGAAGTGCCTGTGCCGCTGTTTACCAGATGAGCAACTGTATTGAGTCCCTGGGCAATGTAAGTGCTGGAGAGGAAAATACGCAAATAAAACAACTCATCTCATTATTTTGGGTTTGCTCACATCCAGCACGGATGTTTTCCAATTACACAAAGAATGCAGCACTAGAGGGGGGGGGGATGTGTTCTCCTGCCTGCATGCCCAAATAACTAGAATATTGGAAATGCAGTTTATATCTTGGTCTCATCTGATAAAGGCTACAATGAGGGTATTTTGCCATTTTCAGTAAGCATTCCTAATGATGAACTGCTATGTTGTGTGATTACCCCCCCAAAAAAATTTAAGCTATAATATACATAAAAAATCAATCTTCTCTGCCAGATTTTCTAAATAACATTCCCCAGATGAATTATTAGATACGATACTTTGCATACCAGCAGAGATTCCCTTATATCTAGCCTTTCTCAGTTACGTTGTGCACATATAAATACATCAGTCATTGTCACTTTATATGCACTGTTAGTCTTAAGCAGGAAATCTGCACTACTGCCACTGAGGACAGAGCACCAACACAGACACATGCAGACAAAATATGATCTGCAACTATAGGGTACATGGACAACTGAATGATAATGTATTGTGAACTATACCAGACCCGCTTCACAGCTGTGTTGGAGTGGCAAACTGATCCATGAAAATGCATCTGATCACTGGTCGATCGGATCAGTTTTTAATTCGTTGCTGCTTCTGTTCCGTTTCCCCACATCACCCCCCCCCCCCCCCCCCCCCCCCAAAGTGCATTTTTCTATTTAGAATGGTCCATTTCGTCACTAGTGTGAAGAAACGTTCCGTTTTCTCATTGCCCCCAATGCAGTGCTTCAGCTTCTGTTTCTGTTCCGCTGGGCTCAGCGGTCAGGAAAAACAAATGCAGAAGGAAACTTGCCTTCCAATCAGCGGATCATGTGGAACAGATCCATTTGAATGAACCGATTTGAACGGATCCATAGGTTAACATTGGGTCTATTTGCATCCATTAGGATCCATTCCATTCTGATCCGTAAACAGAACTTTTTTTAATGCCAGTGTGAACCAGGCCTTAAAGGGAACCAGAGAGGAACCAAAGGTGAAAAAATGAAAAAGATTCTATACATACCCGAGGCTTCCTCCAGCCCCCTATGCCCGGATTGCTCCCACGCCGCCATCCACCGCTGCCCGCATTTAGGAGAACGGGCTCCCGTCGCTGACGTCATCGGAGCCGCGCTACGCAGGAGAAGTGCGCCCTCTACGTATCTCTCCATACACTGCTGCAGAGATGCGCAAAAAGCGCACCTCTGCTACGCTTAGACTGGCTCCGACTGACGGCAGAGCGGGGAGCCGGTTCTCGTAGCTGCGGGAAGAGGAGGATCAGCGCGTATGGGGCTGGAGGAAGCCCCAGGTATGTATAAAATCTTTATTTTTTTCAGCTATGGTTCCCTTTAAGAAAAATCTGTCTGGGAACTGAATCTCAACATACAGGGACTCATGCAGAAAGGTAAATGTTCCTAAATAAACAAGTCATTCTACTAAATAATTGCAGAATAAAATTAATGTTCTGGAAAGGCCTCATTCTATTATACATATATACATACATACATAGTACTGACATTAGATTACACACAGGTGCACTCTAGTTATTCGCACTCATCAGGCAATGTCTACTGGCAACTGACTGCACTCAGACCAAAGGGGGCTGAATAATTACTCGCACCCCACTTTCCAGTTATTTGTAAAAAATGTTTGGAATCATGTATGATTTTTGTTCCACTTCTCACGTATACACCACTTTGTATCGGTCTTTCACGTGGAATTTCAATAAAATTGATTCATGTTTGTGGCAGGAATGTGACAAAATGTGGAAAACTTCAAGGGGGCCGAATACTTTTGCAAACCACTGTATATACACACATATACACACACATACACATTGCTGTCCGCTTTTGAGTGGTCTTTGAGACTCGCATTCTATATAAAAAAATGCATTGAATTGCACTTAGGGACAATTTACACACAGTGCAGTGTGGAGGGGGGGGGGGGGGGGGGGGGGGGCGGAGGGTGCAGTCCGCATTATGACAGCCTTGTGAAGCACAGGAGGTACAGTGTTCAATAACAGTGTCACCTCGGAAATTGTATGAGCAACATTTCTGGAGAATACTCTAATTTTGACAATACTTTTTCACTACTCTAATGCAGTGCTGAAAAGTTATTATCAACAGAAGATGACAAATTATCTCCTACAAGAAAACTTGGGAGAAAAAGAATTGGGTCAGGTCCCTAGTCTGCTCAAGCCTTTAGACTTTGACATTGTCAATTATTCCTGGTATAATTGGTGTTTATATTTTGATATTTGGTCCATAACTATCTTACAGCTGATTATAATGCTGTTGATTTGGGTAGATCTGGAGAAGTGCTTGGCAATAAACTTCTCTTTTTTTTTTTGTACAATTCTGCATTGATCTTACCTGTTTTATATGCATCATACAAGGTGATGAGAGGGAAGATTTTTAAAGCCGATCGCTTGCTCTGGCAACTGCTATATACTGCTCCAATTTTCTTTGGTATTGGCTTAACCACTTAAGGACCGCCGATGGGCGGCGGCAAGGGCTGGGCCCAAACGACCGCAATACGCCTATCGGCGGCGGCATCAGGAGTGGCTGTGTGGCGATCGCGTCAGGCGTGGCTGTACGGCGATTCCGTAATTCGTGACGCGATCAGCCGCCGGCGACAGGCTCCGCCCCCTCACGCTGTAACCCGATGGCCGTTCGGAAGCGCCGGCGGGTTACTAGCTGCCCGATCGCCGCTGACAAAGTGTATAATAGGCTTTGTAATGTATACAAAGCCTATAATACAGGCTGCCTTCTGCCCTGATGGTCCCAGTGTCCGAGGGACCACCAGGGCAGGCTGCAGCCACCCTAGTCTGCACCCAAGCACACTGATCTCCCCCCCCTGCCCCCTGATCGCCCACAGCAACCCTCAGAACCCCCCCTGCCCACCCCCCAGACCACTGTTTGCACCCAATCACCCCCTAATCACCCATCAATCACTCCCTGTCACTGTCAACGCAATTTTTTTTTAAATCCCCTAAACTGCCCCCTGGGGACTCCTGATAACCCCCCCACCCCTCAGATTCTCCCCAGACCCCCTCCCCGTGGACTGTATGCATCTATCCCCCCTGTAATAACCCACTAATCACCTGTCAATCACCCATCAATCACCCCGTCACTGCTACCCATCAATCAGCCCCTAACTTGCCCCTTGCGGGCAATCTGATCACCTACACCATCAGATCGCCCGCAGACCCGACATCAGATCACCTCCCAAGTGCATTGTTTACATCTGTTCTCTCCTCTTAACACCCACTAATTACCCCTCAATCACACCCTATCACCACCTGTCACTGTTACCCATCAGATTAGACCCTAATCAGCCCCTTGCGGGCACCCAATCACCCGCCCACACGCTCAGATTGCCCTCAGACTCCCCCCTTATCAATTCCCAAGTGCATTATTTACATCTGTTCTTCCCTGTAATAACCCACTGATCACCAGTCAATCACCTATCAATCACCCATCAATCACCCCCTGTCGCTGTCACCCATCAATCACCCCCTGTCACTGCCACCCATCAATCAGCCCCTTGCGGGCAATCTGATCGCCCACCCACACCATCAGATCGCCTGCAGACCCGCCGTCAGATCATCTCCCAAGTGCATGGTTTACATCTGTTCTCTCTGCTAAATACCCACTAATTACCCATCACTTACCCATCAATCACCCCCAGTCACTGCTACCCATCAGTTTAGACCCCTATCTGCCCCTAGGGCACCCAATCACCGGCACCCACCCTCAGATTGCCCTCAGACCCCAGCCCTGATCACCTCGCCAGTGCATTGCTTGCATCTATTCCCCCCTCTAATCACACCTTGAGACACACAATCAATCACCTCCTGTCACCCCCTAGCACACCTACCCATCAGATCAGGCCCTAATTTGCCCCGTGTGGGCTCCTGATCACTCGGCCAAACCCTCAGATCCCTCTCAGACCCCCTTCCGATCACCTCCCCAGTGCATTGATTGCATCCATTTTCCCCTCTAACCCTGAGACACCCATCAATCACCCCCCTAGCACTCCTATCCATCAGATCAGGCCCAATACAACCTGTCATCTAAAAGGCCACCCTGCTTATGACCGGTTCCACAAAATTCGCCCCCTCAGACCACCTGTCATCAAAATTTGCAGATGCTTATACCCCTGAACAGTCATTTTGAGGCATTTGGTTTCCAGACTACTCACGGTTTTGGGCCCGTAAAATGCCAGGGCAGTATAGGAACCCCACAAGTGACCCCATTTTAGAAAAAAAGACACCCCAAGGTATTCTGTTAGGTGTATGACGAGTTCATAGAAGATTTTATTTTTTGTCAAAAGTTTGTGAAAAAAAAATACAAATCAATTTCCGCTAAGTGTCATTTTTCACTAACTTGTGAAAAAAAATAAAATCTATTAACTCACCATATACCTAATGAAACACCTTGGGGTGTCTTCTTTCTAAAATGGGGTCACTTGTGGGGTTCCTATACTGAACACATTTTAGACCTTCTCTAAAATAGGTAATATAATTTCTTACCCACCCTGTTTTAAAAGAACAGGCAAATGTTTGATTTCATGAGGGCAGACATCTTTTTGGTTGAAAGGAGGTGACAGGGAGCATGAGACAGTTCCAACTGTCCTGTGTCCTGATCACCCTTCCCAGTTGCTAGGCAACGAGAACAACAACATCAGAAATCCCAAGGTATTCCGTTAGGAGTATGGTGAGTTCATAGAAGAGTTTATTTTTTGTCACAAGTAAGCGGAAATTGATTTTATTTTATTTTTTTCACAAAGCGACATTTTCCGCTAACTTTTTGTTAAAAAAATGAACATGAACTCAACATACTCCTGACCGAATACCTTTTGGTGTCTTCTTTCTAAAATGGGGTCATTTGTGGGGTTCCTATACTGCCCTGGCATTTTAGGGGCCCTAAACCGTGAGGAGTAGTCTAGAAAACAAATGCCTCAAAATGACATGTGAATAGGACGTTGGGCCCCTTAGCGCACCTAGGCTGCAAAAAAAAGTGTCACACGTGGTATCGCCGTACTCAGAAGAAGTAGTATAATGTGTTTTGAGGTGTATTTTTACACATACCCATGCTGGGTGGGAGAAATCTCTGTAAATGGACAATTGTGTGTAAAAGAAAAAAAAAATTGTCATTTACAGAGATATTTCCCCCACCCAGCATGGGTATGTGTAAAAATACACCACAAAACACATTATACTACTTTCTCCTGAGTACGGCGGTACCACGTGTGTGGCACTTTTTTGCACCCTAACTGCGCTAAGGGGCCCAAAGTCCAATGAGCACTTTTAGGCTTTACAGGGGTGCTTACAATTAGGCACCCCCCAAAATGCCAGGACAGTAAACACACCCCACAAATGACCCCATTTTGAAAAGTAGACACTTCAAGGTATTTAGAGAGAAGCATAGCGAGTCCATGGCATATTTCATTTTTAAGTTAGCAGAAATGAAAAAAAATATTTTTGTCTCAAAGTGTCATTTTCTGCTAACTTGTGACAAAAATAAAATCTTCTATGAACTCACCATGCATCTCAGTGAATACGTTGGGATGTCTTCTTTCCAAAATGGGGTCATTTGGGGGGCATTTATACTATCCTGGAATTTTAGCACCTCATGAAACATGACAGGTGGTCAGAAATGTCAGAGATGCTTCAAAATGGGAAAATTCACTTTTGGCACCATAGTTTGTAAACGCTATAACTTTTACCCAAACCAATAAATATACACTGAATGGATTTTTTTTATTAAAAGACATGTAGCAGAATACATTTGGACAAAAATGTATACAGAAATTTTACTTTATTTGAAAAATAACAGCACAGAAAGTAAAATTGACAAAATTCATGTCTTTTTGGATGAATATAATAAAAACTAAAACTCGCAGCAGCAATCAAATAGCACCAAAAGAAAGCTGTATTAGTGAGAAGAAAAGGAGGTAAAATTAATTTAGGTGGTAGGTTGTATGACCGAGCAATAAACCGTGAAAGCTGCAGTGATCTGAATGGAGAAAAAGGCTCTGGTCCTTAAAGTGAACCTCCGGACTAAAAATCTACTCAGCAGAACTGAAAAGGCTTGGTGTTTCTTTAACAGTTTCACAGCATCAGAACTGTTTTTCTTACCAAAGCATAATTTTTTGCTGTATTTTTATCTAAGCTCCACCCATCAAAGAAAAAAAAGCACGGGCTTTTTTCCCTGATGCTGTGCAGAGCATGATGAGATTTGCTATGTTATTCACGATGCTTAGCAACTGGGAAGGGTGATCAGGACACAGGACAGTTGGAACTGTATCATACTCAGTCATCTCATTACAACCAAAAAGATGGCTGCCATCATGAAATCAAACATTTGCCTGTTCTTTTAAAACGGGGTGGGTAAGAGATTATGTTACCTATCTATTTTACATAACATAAGTAATGTAACTTAAAGAGAGTCTGAAGCGAGAATAAATCTCGATTCAGACCTCATAGATAGCAGGGGCATGTGTGCCCCTGCTAAACCGCCGCTATCCCGCGGCTTAACGGGGGTCCCTTCACCCCCAAATCGCCTCCGTAAAGCAGGGGAGCGCTTCCGCAGTGGGGCAGGGCTAACCGCCTCAGCCCTGCCCCAGATGAGTATCTCCGCCTCTCCCCCGCCCCTCTCAGTCTTCCTTCACTGAGAGGGGCGGGGGAGAGGCGGCGATGCGCGTCTGATAGGCGCGACGGGAGGCAGGGCTGCAGCAGTTAGCCCTGCCTCCAGGAAGACAAGATTTACGACCAAGACTACGACCAAGTCTTGGAGGGGTGGGTTTGGGGGTGAAGGGACCCCCGTTTAGCGGCGCGATAGCGGCGGTTTAGCAGGGGCACACATGCCCCTGCTAAGTATGAGCTCTGAAGCGAGATTTATTCTCGCTTCAGAATCTCTTTAATGAAAGTATGTTTGTTTAGGCTGAAGTTCCTCTTTAAGGGGCGAAAAGACTGTGGTCCTCAAGTGGTTAAGCAATCAGCTCCTTTGTATGCATTATTATTCATATACAGTACACAAAAAGTTAACACAACAAGAAATGTTGCTGCTCATCATTCAGGAAGCTTAGTGGGCAAGTTCATACTGTAAATATCCCGATGCTATAAAACAGGATAATAATCAGGACACACTGAACTAGCTAGACATTATTACTAATTTAAATCAGTACTGTGGGTGATCCTATGGGAGATTAAAGGCCCATACACACGTCGGATTTTAGCGAACGACCCGTCGTTTGAACGTTCCGTCGTTCGGACGTTTTCGCGTCAAATCCGAAGTGTGTACAGACTATCGTTCGGGTGATAAGACTGGTTACCAGCGATCTGCCCGGCGGATCGTTGGTAACCAGTCTTATCACCCGAACGACAGTTTGTACACACGTCGGATTTGACGCGAAAACGTCCGAACGACGGAACGTTCAAACGACGGGTCGTTCGCTAAAATCCGACGTGTGTATGGGCCTTTAGGATAATATTTTTCTACTTAGATATGCACAGTGCAGATCAACTCTACATCTTATTTACTATAGTAGTCATGCATTGCCCTCTAATCATGTGACCAAAGAATGTTTACATGCAGAGAAAAACACTACTAGACAAATTCCAGGGAAGAAGCTGGAAAGACCTTTTCAAGCAGCTATAATGGCCACAGTCTATTATTTTTTCTCTACAGCCAAGTCCTTAATTTCCCCCCATTCACTATGCTATTTATACACACTATACAGCCAAAAGGTGAGGTATTGGTTATGATATACCCCATTTCTAGGCCTAATGCTTTCAATGTCGGCTGTGGGAAGGCTGCTGGTTACTTATCTGGTTATTATACATGTCTGAGGAAGAAGCATAGAAAAAAAATAATGAGGTGAAGATTTTAAAAGTAAAAGTAAAGGAAAGGAAAGGATTTTTCTTTTTGAAAAAAAAAAATGCAGTTTGCCCTGTCTACACTGTCAGATTGACTGAAACATATGCCAAGAGCCTGTGCCCTGATTGCATTAAAACAGACTGCGGAAATGCAGCTAGTGGGCAGCACGGTGGCATAGTGGTTAGCTCTCTCGCCTTGCAGCGCTGGGTCCCTGGTTCGAATCCCAGCCAGGGCACTATCTGCAAAGAGTTTGTATGTTCTCTCCGTGTCTGGCCCTAGACTACACTACATAATATAGACATACGGCAATGGTAGGGATTAGATTGTGAGCTCCTTTGAGGGACAGTTAGTGACAAGATGTGTGTGCGCGCGCGCGCGCGCGCATATATATATATGTCGGCGCTATATAAATACTAAATAATAATAATAATAATAATAATAGTGCTACAGAAATGGCATATGGCCTTAAAGAGACTCTGTAACATGAAAAACATCCCCTGGGGGGTACTCACCTCGGGTGGGGGAAGCCTCGGGATCCTAATGAGGCTTCTCACGCCGTCCTCTGTCCCACGGGGGTCTCGCCGCAGCCCTCCGAACAGCCGGCGACTGTGCCGACTGTCAGTTCAATATTTACCTTTGCTGGCTCCAGCGGGGGCGCTGTGGCGACTTTCGGCACGGAAATAGACGGAAATACCCGATCTCCGTCGGGTCCGCTCTACTGCGCAGGCGCCGGAAACTTGCGCCTGCGCAGTAGAGCAGACCCGACGGCGATCGGATATTTCCGCCTACTTCGGCGCCGACAGCCATCAGAGCGCCTGCGCAGGAGCCAGGAAGGTAAATATTGCGTCACCGCTGTACGGAGGGCTACAGCGAGACCCCCGAGGGACGCAGGACGGCGTGGGAAGCCTCATTAGGATCCTGAGGCTTCCCCCACCCGAGGTGAGTACCCCCCAGGGGCCGTTTTGTCGTTACAGTTCCTCTTTAAGGATGTGGTTCAGGAATTCTTTACCTCCATCAAAAGAACCACTGTTACTAAAAATTGTAAATTTTAAAATACAAAACCTACCTGAGGTACATTTCTCCCGGAGTAAAATGCACTATAAATGTCTTTTCTCCTATGTTGCTGTCGATTACAATAGCCAGTAAAAATCTGACAGATCTGATCAGTTTAGGACTAGTCCGTCTGCTCTTGGGAGATTCTCAGTATTATCTTTATTCTTTACAAAGGCACTCCCTGGAAAGGATCTAGATCAGTGATGGCTAACCTTGGCACTCCAGCTGTGACAAAACTACAAATCCCATCATGCCTCTGCCTCCCCGAGTTATGCTTAGAGCTGTCAGAGTATTGCAATGCCTCATGGGACTTATAGTTCCACCACAACTGGAGTGCCAAGGTTAGCCATCACGGATCTACTAAGATGTTGGCTAGGCTCCCTTCTCATGTGCACACTATTTTGCCAGTTGAACTGAGCTTCCCGTCAGCAAGTATTTTTGAAAACAGAGAAACCCCTAAGATGCACTTGTCCAATACCTGGTGAAATTTTTACAACTTTCTGAAAATGATAGCAACATAGGAAAAAAGAAATACCTTATTTTTCAGTTCAGAATAGAAGAATCACTCCCCCCCCCCCCCCAAAAAAGGGGGGGGAATTCCCTGCATCTTATATTCCCTGACTTATGATTGCGTGTTGATATGAACTGTCACGACGAGGACCTCACTACCCTTCAACTGCCAAAACCCAACTGTTACTTCCCCCTCTGCACATGCCTAACTTCTCTCTCCTCTTTTCCGCTAATGGGCTCCCCTTGGTGGCACCTGCATGCTCTCCTTACAGCAACACTTGCCACAAAAACGAAATGCATATTTAACCCTTTGTGTGTGTGTGTGTGTCTGTTGCAATGACAAACACACAGGGTTACAAGGCTTCTGCTGATGATGCTTCATACTGCTATTCAGACTGCGAGGGGGCAAACACACTCTTAAAGGAGAACTGTAGTGAGAAGTATATGGAGGCTGCCATATTTATTTCCTTTTAAGCAATACCAGTTGCCTGGCACCCCTGCTGGTCTATTTGGTTGAAGAAGTGTCTGAATCACACCAGAAACAAGCATGCAGCTAATCTTCTCATATCTGTCTAATTTGTCAGAAATACCTGATTTCATGCATGCTTGTTCAGGGTCTATGGCTAAAAGTATTAGAGGCAGAGGATTAGCTGAATAGCCAGGCAACTGGTATTGCTTAAAGAGACACTGAAGCGAAAAAAAATACATGATATAATGAATTGGTTGTGTACTATGAATAATTTCTAGAAGATTAGCAGCAAAGAAAATATTCTCATACTTTTATTTTCAGGTATATAGTGTTTTTTCTAACATTGCATTATTCTATAATATGTGCAGACTACACAACACTCAGCATTCAAAATGATTCTTTCAGAGCAGTCTGTGAAGTAATGACCTCTCCTATAGCAGAGAAAAAGTAAACAGTTCACTTAGGGCCCGTTTCCACTTGTGCGGTGCGAATCGCCGCGGTTAAAATTCGCATGCGGATGCGAATTTCTCATGCGGCTGTATGCGAATTTTCGTGCGAATTCGCATGAAAATTCGCATGGATGACGCTATATGCGAATTTAACCATGGCAGTGCCGGTGTGTTTTCCCATTGATTTCCATGCGAATTCGCATGCGAATTCGCATGAAAATTCGCATGCCAAAGCCGCAGGCGATTTCCCTATTAAATACATTAGCGGCGATTCGCATGCATTCCACACGCAGGCGAATTCTGAGGGCTCTGCCGTGCAGAAAAATCCTGCACAGAAAAACGCTCAGGAAAACTGACAAGTGGAAACAGGCACATCCACTTGTATTGGCTGTGCGAATCTGCATGCAGGAAACGCATGCAGATTCGCGATAGTGGAAACGGGCCCTTAAGGTGCCCATACACTCGTCAGATTGGCAGAAGATAGATAAGAAATGCATCTGATGATCTATCTGATGCGTTTTTAGAACATTTTTTACCAGGATAGAATTCCAATAGATTTCAGTTTGAAATCTGTTGAAATTCGATCTGATGGCATTTTTTTGCCATCAGATTTCCATTAAGGCCAATGCAAACTGATAAGCAATCTCATCAGATCGACCTAAATTTTCCACCCTGCAAGTTCGATGGAAATCCATCGAAATCGATCGAAATCGGCCGTCGATCGGTCGATTGGCCAACCGATTTGCGATCGATCGATCGATCGATCGCGATCGATCGGTCGGCCAGAAAATCGGCTGAGTGTATGGGCTGCTTTACAGTTGAGATAATAAAAGTCAGATAACAGCCCTCTCCATGACTAACTTAGTCAGAGAGCTTAATGGCTTGTTTGCATAGAGATAACAACTGGAGTTTCTCAACTCTTCCTGTACTGGAAACAATTAGACTGATGTATCTGATCTTAATGTTTTATTTCTTAGCTGTACTACACATACAAATCATAATATCATATTTTTTTTTTCGCTTCAGTGTCTCTTTAAAAGGTAATAAATATGGCAGCCTTCATATACCTTTCACTACAGTTCTCCTTTAACAACTCTGAGCAGACTGCAGCCTGTAGCAATGCTATTCTGCAGTGCAGGTGGCAGCTAGTGTCTGGGTTGCTCACTCGGCACTTTGAGTGGAAGTAGTTTGACATCAGCTAATCAAGGAACGTACAGGTGTCTGTGCTTGGAGTGGACTCTGAAAGATTCAACCACCTTACAGGGTCTGAACCCACAGCAGTTGTTTCTGTTTCTGTCCGCTTTTCAGCATCTGTAACATTGATGTGTAACTGAAAAGCGGACAGAACTGCACTAGTGGGTTTAGGCCCTAAGGGCAGCATTTATGTCCACATACTTTAAACCAATCATCTGCTTTTCCTAAAGAAAGAGAGGCTGTTCTAGGTTTCAGGGCAGATGATTGCAAACCGTAAAAGCAAGGTCGGATTTATATTTTTTCCACCCCTGAGCCAAGTATGTTGAACTTCACTTCCATGTGCAGCAGTGCCCCTCCCATTCCATGTGCAGCCCCTCTTCCATGTGCAACATCCATATAATGCAAGGCCCTGTCTAATGTACAGTTCCCTTAGGCATCAGCATCCCTTTTTCATGTGTCGTGCCCCATTTGCAGCCTTCTCTTTCTTATGTAGCAACCCCTATTTCACATTCAGGTGCCCTCTTGGGCTACAGCTGCCCAAGGCTCGGGCCTTACAGAAATTCAGCTCTGAGTAAAAGTGGTCACACTTCAAGTAAGATCCTGGTACTGCAGGGATTTGAATAACCTGGACTCATTTTAGCCAAGTCTAGAGCCCTTCACTGAAGAAGCATAGTTTTCAGTAATGTATGAATCAATTAAAGGTCATCATGATTCATTACACTTCCCTAACTGGTCTGCCAAGCTATAACATACTGATAAGGTACTTTATTTTCCCCTGCACAGTATATATATCAGAGAGGCAGTCAGGCACGAAACATTGCAGATTAAACTGTATAGACAATTAAACAGGCATTGACAACATTTATTTGATTTGACACTGCAGGCATTCCATCATTTTGTGCACATCCTCCAAATTGATTACATGCCACATTTCCTGTTCAATGGCTCGCCCATACGGCACATTCTGCACATAATGAACACATATTTGAAGCTGGTAATACAGAGCAGCCTATCTCTGTAATAAGCTTAGAGGAAGATTATAATCCACGGCTGGGGATCCAGTGCAAAGACTATAATATAGGAAATTGGTCCAGGCAGTTAGCGGTGTGTAGAAAAGATAGCCAATGAAAAATTAAAGCTCAAAGCAGCTTTACAAAACAACTTAGAGTGAGATGTGCCACATTCATATGAGTTAATTTTCCACTGAGTGCAAGAGCTGCATGCGCTATCACTACACTGTCACTACTGGATTCAAGATTATATTTGCCAGCTCAAAAAAACAAAAAAAAAAACAAAAAAAAAAACCCAAAACTAGTTTAAAAAAAATAAATAAAAAAGTGTAGAATCCCATTGTTACAATTTTTAGCTGCGACATAAGAGAATTCCTCCTCCGGAGTCCCTGGATAACTTGTAAGCTTGAATTATTAACCATTATGCAGTGAATACTGTGTAATGCACCTGTGAGTGTCTAATAAAGGAAACCCGGTTCAGCAGCCCTTATTTACTGACTTCATATATAATTTGCACTGTATAGCTTAACCTCTTGACGACCAGCTAACGCCGATTG
The DNA here is from genome assembly GCF_040937935.1 of Hyperolius riggenbachi. Lineage (NCBI taxonomy): Eukaryota > Metazoa > Chordata > Amphibia > Anura > Hyperoliidae > Hyperolius > Hyperolius riggenbachi. Next base: position 237,207,445 of record NC_090646.1, on the reverse strand, counting down.
ACGTAAACTGGTCGTCTGCGGGTTACCATGGAAACGGCCGCTCCTTTCCATGTCAGTTCACGGAGGGTGTCTCCGTGAACAGCCGGAGAGCCGCCGATCGCGGCTCGCCGGCAAAATGTAAACACGCGGGGAAGAAATCCCCGCTGTTTACATCATACCGCGCTGCTGCGCAGCAGCGCCGTAGGGCAGATCGGCGATCCCCGGCCTCTGATTGGCGGTGGATCACCGGCATCTGATAGGCGGAAGCCTATCCTTCAATGCGCAGGACGGAACTACGTCCTGCGCATTACGGAGAGAGGGAGGGAGGGAGGTAAGGAGGCAGAGGGCGGAAATGGCTGCGGAGGGGGGCTTTGAGGAGCCCCCCCGCAAAACGCAGATGGCCGGCGGCGATCAGACCCCCCCCGGCAGGACATCCCCCTAGTGGGGAAAAAAAAGGGGGGGGGGGGGGGGGGGAGTCTGATCGCCCTGGCATAATACTGATCTGTGCTGCGGGCTGGAGAGCCCACGCAGCACAGATCAGGCAAATCACCCCTGGTCGGCAAGTGGTTAAAAACGATGCATCACATATTTTTGTATTTTTTCCCCAATTTTACTACAAAATAGACCTTTGGCCAATCCTCCCTTGATTGCATCAGGAAACAGAAGTGCCTATGCAACGCACAACACTTCCATTCTGATGCATGGTTTCTGCAATGCAATTGTGATTTCATCATAATGAATGGAAATCGCAATGTGTTTGCATAATTTCTTTGGAAACATGCATTAAAAATTCCACAGTGAATCGCAAGGCATAGATGGGCACCACAGACTATGCACTTCTGATGTCCCTGCAGATCGCTTTGCTGCAAACTGTGGCAAAAAAAATGTAGAGTGTGGGCAAGTGGCCTTTCAAAGTTTAGTAAACAAGGATTCTAAGAGACTAGAATAGGGTGCCTTATAAACTAGATGACTGCAGCCTTTCAGGTCACAAATTCTGCAGGGCTGTCAACAAGTAAATGACAAGCCGAGATAAAGAGCCATGCTGGCATTACTGCCTTCTCTCCTGAGTAAGTGACTGGTGGAACCTATGTCACTAGGCCATTATGAATAAACATTTTGGCCATCACTTTTTCCTGTGGCAGAAGCCAGTAGGTTACAAGGGAAAATTGAAATGGATGACCACCCCATTGTACATAATCTCTAATGCTAGATAGATCTTTCTTCTGTCCTCTGCATGTCCCTTGCCCTTTTCACTCACCTGTTACTGGAGCATCAATATCCAGTAGGTTTTTTTCCATGCGAAGAATTGAAGCTCCTTCTGTTATTATTCGGAGGGCAACACTTTCTTCCAGCCTTCCCTCCTTCATTAAGTGGGCTTTTAAGACATCTACCCGAGGTTTACCATCGTTGTCAAATACTTCCTTTGCTGTAAGCCGATGACTTGGCGGAAACGGTACAGCTGAAAAGACAGAAAAATAGGGAAAAAGAATGAATATCAATAACCTATTGTCAAGCATTCTTACTATTTAAGCATCAATATGTCCATCAAGTTCAGCCATAACCCCACTCTGGCAGCTGCTGTCAGATTGTGCTTTATTAAGGGAAGAAATCACCTGAGCAGCAAATGTCAGCTGCATCAATTTGCAGGATGGAATATACACCACAGCCATTGGCTACAGTATGTACACACCAGCCACTGGCTACTGCATGCATCTTTGCTAGTCAGCATATGTAACTTCAGTCAATGTTACTGCAAAGCACAAAGCTTTGTTCTTTGATTAAAAGTAGTATTTATATAGAGGCCAACATCTTCCGCAGCGCTGTACAGAGTATATTGTCTGGTCACTAACTGTGCCTCAGAGAGGCTCCCAATCTAATCCCTACCATAGTCATATGTCTATGTACGTATCTTGTAGTGTATTGTAGTATTATTGTAGTGTATTGTAGTGTAAAAGTTAGAATCGACAATGCATAATTCACTGCTGAATAGTCTGAAGGTCCATTAATAATGGACAATGCTGAAAACATACATACGTCAGAAATACATGGTGATAAAGCTTTAATTAAATTTAAAAAAAAAGCCGGAGTAATCTTCAGAAAAGCTACTTTTATGCCCGGTACACACCCTGTAACTTTCCATCAGTTTCCTGATCGATTCAATTTCCGACCAGTCCGATCTGATTTCCGAGTCGATTTTCGGATCGATTTTGTACAGAAGTGATCGGAAAAATAGATCAGAAAAATGATCGGAAATCACATTTAACCTGTCATAAATTACCAATTCAACATGAAAGCTGATGGGAAACTGCATGGTATATGACAGGCATTAGATCAATTTCTACGGCACAAGCTTCCATATTTCCTGAACAGTCAGCATGAACACTCCTGGAACCTGTGGTAAAGACAGGATGAATCACTGGCGAGTTCAAGTTAATCCCTCTAATTCTCTCTTTAAATGCCTGCCTGCACAATATTGAGATCCGCTTGTTGATCTCATATCAACATAAGACTTGAGCTTAGAAGTGACCTTAGGTTTAATTGGACTGTCAAAGATCATATCACCTTTAATTAGGCAGTTCTCTTATCGGATGTCCTCCAAAGATAACTATTTACTATTCACCACTGCAGCCTTAAATACCAACAGATTTATTTAACTAAGCAATTAAATTCACCATGATCTGTTTATCCACATGGCAAGGAAACCACATTGTACACACATTATCTGTCAGAAAAAAAAGCGCACTTTGGTGTTTCATATGTCTTGCCAAGAGCGACACTATCAATATATCTTTATCTTGCATGAACTCTTGGTTATATTCCAAGAAGCTTTTCTAAAAGGATGTTTATGCGATTAAAACCTATGTTCTGCAGAAAACAGTTACACAAAAGCACTCAGAAGTCATTCACACGTACAGTACATTCTGCTTATAGATTGACAGGGAAGAAAACAGCCACAAATCACATGAGAAAGCTGATGCTAAGCCTGGTACAGACATTGAATTTTGATTGGCCAATCACTAACCAATTTTACCCCTTCCATGAATTGTGAGAGCCTACAGATTTTAATACAAAGAGCAGATTGTGTAGGTAAGCTCTCATGCTCCTTGGGAATGGTAAAATTGGCCAATCACTGGCCAATAACAATAGGATGTGTGTACCTGGCTTTACTGGACACCATTGCTTTTTTTTGTTTAGTTAGTAGAATAAAACAATATAAAACAGCTTGGTATATTGAGTGAGGAAAAGTTACAAGCTGTCCCTTAAATTCTTAAAAAGGGAATATACTGTATAGGTTTTTTTATGTAATTTATTGGGTTTGACATATTTAGACAGGAAAAAAAAAATATAGGCCAACTGACCCTAGATCACAATGTGTTCCTCCCTCACCCCACCCACCATTAGCTGCTACATCTATAGTAACAGATGCAACAATAGCCTGCAAGCTAGCAATGCGTTAGAATCTGGATTGTAGCAGAGTTTCATTCGCGTACTCTAAATCAGGTAGAAATCTCTTTCCCCAGCATGATCATAGTGAGAGGTATATGGAAGCTGTCATATTTATTTCCTGTTAAGCAATACCAGTTGCCTGGCAGCCCTGCTGATCTATTTGGCTGCAGTAGTGTCTGAATCACACCAGAAACAAGCATGCAGCTAATCTTGTCAGATCTGACAATATTGTCAAAAACACCTGATCTGCTGCATGCTTGTTCAGGGTCTATGGCTGAAAGTATTAAGAGGCAGAGGATCAGCAGGACAGCCAGGCAACTGGTATTGCTTAAATGGAAATAAATATGGCAGTCTGCATATCCCTCTCACTACAGTTCTCCTTTAAAACTGATCAGGGCTACCATTAGGACAGAAAATTTCCATTGATCAGGGTCGGGGCAGGAGCAGGCATTTAATTATGGGCCATAGCAATTTTCAACAGCTTTCCTGCTGAAATCTACTGGTGATCAATGTGCTGTGTGCGATACTAATCTATCCCTCTCGGACCACATTTGGTGGCAATCGATAAGTTTTGGCTACCTTTAACTTTTGGATGGTCAAAATATAACCCACTGTTCCAACAGGGTAGCCCCACCTTTAAAACATTTAACAGTCTCCTGTTTAAAGAAAAAAAAAAAGTGCCTGAATTGTCAATCTGCTCTGTTTCACTATTCCCTGGAGTATTCATGTTTCAGCCGACAGGAACTGTACTGTACTCAGCTTTCCAGTATGTAAGTATGAGAAATACTGTAAGCAATTTGTTGTGCTTTTTTTCAACTGAACGTGGCGTCATCAAGTCACATGACTGCTTCCAGACAGTATTATATGCTATAACATAGCCTGGGGGATTTTTACCCAGATGACATTACTTTCTTGCAAAGGCAGGTAGAATAACTATATGAGCAATAAAGAGTTTGGGAGACAGGATTTCACTGTATATTTTTCCAGAACATAACTCTGCTGTAAATAAATACAAAAATAAAGTAGGTGAACCACCGCTCCACTGCACTGTGTAGAGCAGTGCTGGACCTAGGGCAGCCAGGCCCCAATACAGAACAAATCTAAAAAAAAGGTATGGTCCGCAACAAGGTCTCTCCACAGAAAAAACGTTTAGGACGTATCCTCAAAGCAGGTGAAAAAGTACATAGGCTGACATGTTTCGGGCGGTTCGGCCCTTAATCATAGCTCCCAGCTATGATTAAGAGCCGAACCACCCGAAACATGTCAGCCTATGTACTTTTTCACCTGCTTTGAGGATACGTCCTAAATAACGTTTTTTCTGTGGAGAGACCTTGTTGCGGACCATACCCTTTTTTTTTTTTTTTTTTTTAAATAAATACCAAGGAAGAGCAAAATAAGAAAAAAAAAATTCCCCCTGGGGAAAAATAAATAAATAAAATAAAAAAAAGACACACACACACACACACACACACACACACACACACACACAACATCCAGTGTGCAGCAGTCCTGTGGGCGAAAAATGCCTTGTTGATGCTAGAGGTCAGAGGAGAATGGGCCGACTGATTCAAACTGATAGAAGAGCAATGTTGACAAATAACCACTCGTTACAACCAAGGTATGCAGCAAAGCATTTGTGAAGCCACAACACGCACAACCTTGAGGCGGATGGGCTACACCAGCAGAAGACCCCACCGCATGAGCTCACCAAAATTGGACAGTTGAAGACTGGAAAAAGGTTTCCTGGTCTGATGAGTCTCGATAGAGTCAGAATTTGGCGTAAACAGAATAAGAACATGGATCCATCATGCCTTGTTACCACTGTGCAGGCTGGTAGTGGTGGTGTAATGGTGTGGGGGATGTTTTCTTGGCACACTTTAGGCCCCTTGGTGCCAATTGAGCATAGTTTAAATGCCACGGGCTACCTGAACATAGTTTCTGACCATATCCATCCCTTCATGACCACCTTGTACCCATCCTCTGATGGCTACTTCCAGCAGGATAATGCACCATGTCACAAAGCTCGAATCATTTCATATTAGTTTCTTGAACAGGACAATGAGTTCACTGTACTAAAATGCCCCTCCCCCAGTCACCAGATCTCAACCTAATAGAGCATCTTTGGGATGTGATGGAACGGGAGCTTCATTCCCTGGATGTGCATCCCACAAATCTCCAACTGCAAGATGCTATTCTATCAATATGGGCCAACATTTCTAAAGAATGCTTTCAGCACCTTGTTGAATCAATGCCATGTAGAATTAAGGCAGTTTTGAAGGCGAAAGGGGGTCAAACACCGCATTAGTATGGTGTTCCTAATAATCCTTTAGGTATTGCGTAAATAAATAAATAAAAAAAAAAATATATATATTTTTTTTTTCTTCTTCTAGATCTAAAATGGAGGGAAAAAAAATAGAAGTTTAGGGAGGAACATGGACAATTACAAAGAGTAGGGAAGGGTAAGCGCTAGTAAGAAAACTATAGACTCAGTAAAGCACTGCAAAAGAGGTCAGCACTATTTAAATACACAATAATAGAAATGATAGTGTTTCTTAGCACTAAGGAAGATGATAGAGCTGTATAAATCAATAATAATAATGAATTGAAATAGTGTCAGCTTTGAGTGAACTAGCCTTTAATAATGACATTCCGAGGAAAGATTACAGTGTAGCACTTGGGTAAAAGCTCACACAAGAAGTAGGTCAGCTACATTCATGTCAGGCGAGCCGTGGAAAAGGAAAACCTACCAGAAACACAGGCTTTACTGTACAGTATACAGTACTACTGTAAAAACAGATTTCTGGTTCCTTGGGCCTTCCTACACATGTGTATGCAGTCACACCCAAGAATACCATTTGTGTAATTTTTGTTTATATCTGACAAAGATAGAACTGTGTAGGCTGCGTAAATACATGCCTTCTTAAACAAAAATATCCACCAAATAAAAAAGACACACATGGAAAATGTTACAGAACAGGACTAACAATGTTAGCAATTTGCCTACTGTTTCTGAAGAGCATCCCAGGTTCACAATTTCCTAGTCCCCATTGTAGTATATACAGGATCTTCTCAAAAAATTAGCATATTGTGATAAAGTTCATTATTTTCTGTAATGTACTGATAAACAGACTTTCATATATTTTAGATTCAAATACACACAACTGAAGTAGTTCAAGATTTTTATTGTTTTAATATTGATGATTTTGGCACACAGCTCATGAAAACCCAAATTTCCTATCTCAAAAAATTAGCATATTTCATCCGACCAATAAAAGAAAAGTGTTTTTAAAACAAAAAAAGTCAACCTTCAAATAATTATGTTCAGTTATGCACTCAATACTTGGTCGGGAATCCTTTTGCAGAAATGACTGCTTCAATGCGGCGTGGCATGGAGGCAATCAGCCTGTGGCACTGCTCAGGTGTTATGGGAGGCCCAGAATGCTTCGATAGCTGCCTTAAGCTCATCCAGAGTGTTGGGTCTTGCGTCTCAACTTTCTCTTCACAATATCCCACAGATTCTCTATGGGGTTCAGGTCAGGATAGTTGGCAGGCCAATTGAGCACAGTAATACCATGGTCAGTAAACCATTTACCAGTGGTTTTGGCACTGTGAGCAGGTGCCAGGTCGTGCTGAAAAATGAAATCTTCATCTCCATAAAGCTTTTCAGCAGCACACCTAAAAAGGGTAACCGATCTTAACTGAATCATCAGAGATAATCTTTTAGGCTGGTTTCACACCAGGACGTTGCGTTTTAGGGGACGTTAAGGTATAACGTGCCCCTAACGCAACGCCTGGTGGTGTTGGAGCAGGACGCTACCAAGAGCCGCATTACAAGCAGCTCTTGGTGCGCCTGCTCTGTCGGAGGCACTGCGGAGACCACGTGAGCGGAGCTCTCCGCATCACGTGGTCCCGCCAACCAATCAGCGGCCGCTCCAAGAAAACACTGCAAGTGCAGTGAAAATTAAGTAGCCATGTGCCTGGCTACGTAGCGGCCTCTCCCTGCCTCCTCTCCGCCCCCAAAATAAAAAAACCCACCCGTACTGAGCATGTGCAAACAGTCTGTAAAGTACTGCATGCAGTACGTTATCAAGACGTGTTGCGTTACAATGTAACGCAACGTGGGCACTGTGAACAGCCCATTGATTTTTCATTGCTGTGCGGTGGCGTGCGTTACAGGCTGCTCTAACGTGCTCCTGTAACGTCCCACTGTGAAACCAGCCTTAGACACCAGACTGTTGGTCTTGGTCCAGACAATATTTTCACAAAGCTGAGAGCAGAAAAGAATAGTACATTATCCTTCCTCCTAAATGTTTTGATAAAGTATAGAAGAATTAAATTCGGTACTTATGTATTATACCATCTGAAGAGTTTGGCAGTTCCTGGTTTAAGTTCTGTTTGCCCCACTACCAAGATTGAACCCTTTTTGAAATGCTGAAAGTCCTAGCTTTCCCTTACAATAGGTATTAAAAGAAATAAATATGTCAGCCTCCATATAACTCACCTCGGGCTCACTTTAACTAGTAGAAGTAAAGAATTTAAGGTACTTGCGCATTATACCATCTACTAGTTAAAGTGAACCCGAGGTGAGAGTTATATGGAGACTGCCATATTTTTTTTCTTTTAATTAATACCAGTTGCCTGGCCTAATACTTTTAGCCATAGACCGTGAACAAGCATGCAGGAGATCAGGTGTTTGACAATATTGTCAGAACTGACAAGATTAGCTGCATGCTTGTTTATGGTGTACTTCAGACACTACTGCAGCCAAATAGATCATCAGGGCTGCTAGGCAACCGGTATTGTTTAAAAAGAAAAATATAAAAGAAACAAACATGGCAGCCTCCAAATAACTCTCACTTCGGGTTCACTTTAAAGCTGACTTGGACCCTGCAGTGAGGAAGTAGGAATGGTTGGTGAAATGGAACCCGAGGTGAGAGCGATATGGAGCCATATTTATTAACATTTTAAGCAATACCAGTTCCCTGGCTGCCCTGCTGATCCTCTGCCTGTAATACTTTTAGCCCTAGACCCTGACGCATGCAGGAGATCAGGTGTTTCTGACATTGACAAAACTGACAAGATTAGCTGCATGATTGTTTCTGGTGTGCTTCAGGCACTACTGCAGCAAAATAGATCAGCATTGTTTAAAAGGAAAAAAGTGTCAGCCTCCATATTCTCACCTCGCCTTCACTTTAACTTATCTGTAGTCTTGTGGAAATTTGATTTAACTTAATTTGATGCAAGAACCAACGGTCCAAAGAAAAACTCAATTTTCATCACTAATCCCAAAAAAAGGCTCAGATGGTAAGAGCGACTTCAATAGCACCATTTTAGAAAGAATAGATTAGGTATTAAATTAACAGCTTCGTGTTACACCACAAATACAATCCTATTACCCTCAAATTATGCTAACCTTTTGACTATGATGGGTAAACAAAAGTACCCTAGAAGTACATTGCTGAAACAATGCCCTTATGCTGTAGATCACTAGCAAGCCCCAGACATGCGCAATCCAACCATCTGCCAATGAAAAAATGCTGCTATGATAAAGAAATTCTGATGCAGCCAAAAGCTGGGGTCACAGCATAATCACAAGTTCATGGCTATCATGCAGCTTATACAGGGATTCTTCTGTTACCAATACAGTATTGTAGAATTGTGAGTTTCTTTTATCTGTACAACGGTCACAATGCCAAGTGCAAGATACGGGGTGTGAGGAGCAGGAATGTGTGGGAGCTTTTGTTCTAGCTTGTTTTTTCTAAACCACAGAACAAAATATTTCCCCGAACAGTGAATAAAAATGGGACTCGGCTAACCACACAGTACAAAAATGAAGAAAACGCAACATTTAGTGACAAGATCATAAGAAAATGAGTTGTTCTAGCCACAGCAGATCACTCCGCTGATGTGGGACCTATTTGTACAGTGGATCACCATCTTCCAGCTGCATATAGTTCTGTTCAGATATCAGCAGCTCTAAATGCTGTGTGCACATATGCTCTTTCCTCAATGATAATAAAACTAGGTCTACTTATGAGAACAAGGAGGCGTCCATACTGCATTCCTTACAATTCTTGCGATTTTTTGATATTCTGCAGCATTAATAAATTTCATATTTTTGAATCCGCTTTCCCCATTCAAGTTCAGGTTTCTGCAGAGGAAATATTGCTCTAAAGTGTGAATGCGTTCTCAGCTAGTGCTGGTCATAAAATAAAAGCATGTTCATTTGCTTGGGACCGCCATTGAAAGCAGACCTGAACTCAGGACTTCCTCTCTGCTGTAAAAGATAGGCAACAGTATAATGATGTTAAAGAAAAAAAAAAAAACCTTTGTTACAACTGATACAAATGCTGCAATAAATCTCAGTGTGTCTACCTCCTGCTTTCATGGATGCAGACATAGTATTAACATCCTGTGTTTACAAATTAGCTGCTCTGCCACTGCAGAGAAGATTCCTGAGCTGACAGCAAAGAGATCAAATTACAGTGATTACAGTGGTGATTAGTCACAATTAGACAGGCTAAACTCTCTAAATATACACAGGGTGCCTTTCTCTCTGTTAGCCTTCTGTCCTGTGCAAGAGGTTCAAGACCACTTTAAATATCTGTACTGACATGCTCTGGATTTAGAAAGCACATAATTTGTTTCTACAAGTTACCACACTGCAAAACAAGCAGAAGATTTGATATAACATTTATCACTGTCACTAAGGAAGGGGTTTGCTATGAAGTCATAGGCTACATGGACAATATGAAGGTGGAATGTGAGCACAGGACAATAGAGACCTTCTTGCGTATTGTGTCTTCTGTACTAAAGGCCATATTGCAAAGCACCGCAGCGCGTCTGATTTAGATGCTCTGGGTTGTGATGGCTGTTTGAATTCCATGTTTTACCAGCATGAATCTGCTACTATTCATCCATTATTCATCCCTCATGCTGCGGGTTATTCTGTGGAATTCCCTGTCTGCATCTGCAGGACAATTACAAAAAACATTGCAGCTCCAGCACGGCCACACAACGGGATTCACATTTTAAAAATCACACCTGTCCCTTCAAAAACAACCCCCACAAATACACACACCAACAAAGGTCTGCACAACAGAAAAGAGATTGCATACTACTGTATAGAAATCTTATTGAGTGGCAACAGAAATTGTACGTTCAGGTACCTGTAAAATCATCTATAGGACAAAATACTCAACTTCATGGAGAGAAGTGGTGCATCAGGGTGTACATTTGATAAAAGCACCAGTTAAAAAGGGCACAAGAAATAACTGATAATAGACTATAAGTAAGTTTACTAATATTCTACTTTATTTATATACCCCCCCCCCATAGTAATTTAACCTAAACCCCTCAGGTGGGTGCCTAACTACCCCCCCCCCCCTTCTCCATGGGCAACTAACCCTAACCCCTGCATTCTGTTGAAAAGGGAGTCCCGCTCACCATTATAGCGGACACCATTTTCAACAAGACGTGTCCTACACCCTTTAACTGTTCCATTGCTAGGAGACTTCCTGGGAAGAAAGGTGTTTGTCCAGAGCACAGCAATCATTTATAAAGGAGAAAACCAGAGTTCTTCCTTCACTGCAACGACCAGTCAGTGTAACAAACATTCTGAAGCGCTGTTCCAGTTCTCAACCAGATTGGCCTGCTACTGCTCAGCAGTCCCTCTTTTAGAACTAATCAGCAGATCTATTTTGCCTAGTAAGAAGAGTGCTTATATTGGGATACATTTTAAGTCCAGCCTCTAATGTTTAATGTCTATAATATTGTCATTAGTGTTAAATTAATGAACATCAAGACTTTAAAAGTAGAGCAAGTTAAAAGCACATGATCCCGCCCGCCATCAGACTGCTCTAAGCAGAAACATGGAAGTTTCCTTACCCACCTCTAGTGCCAGCTCTGCAGGCTGCTGGGGTGGTGGAAACTAAAGCAAAAAGTTTTACTGTCTCAAACTGAATATATTTCACTGCACTTCAGTCAAATACACGCGAGACAAATTTAAAATTCTTTAATCATAACAGTGATGAAATGTTACTGAGGGTAGTATGCAGATAAGTGTACCCGAAGACTCATACAAGCTTGGAACTTCGGTAACTCATAATTATGGTTACTGAATCTTGCAGCAACTAGTGCAAAGTGTGTACACGTTTTCCTTGACATCTTCTCATTATTAACTGCGCATTCTTGTAAACTATGCCCGACCTAAATTGATATACCCTGCCATAGTTGCAGGCTGCCTACTACTACTTGTGTGCAGAACACTGCTCAGGTAGCCTAGCACCAGGTTAGAATAGGAAAAGGCAAGCCAGAATGAACAAGAATGATCATATTGGATGAGCATTACTGAAGGTGTGTACCTAGCTTAAAAGGACAAAAGAAGTGAGAAAAATATGGAGGTTGCCATATTTATCTCCTTTTAACCAATACCAGTTGCCTAGCAGCAACAAGCATGCAGCTAATCTTGTAATGTCAGAAACACCTGATCTGCTGCATGCTTTGTCAGGGTATATGGCTAAACGTATAAGAAGCAGAGGATCAGCAGGATAGCCAGGCAACTGGTATTGCTTAAAATAATATAACTATGGCAACCTCCATATCTCTCTCGCTTCAGTTGTCCTTTAAAGGGAACCAGAGACGGAAAATGAAAAAAATACTTTATAAATTCCTGGGGCTTCCTCCAGCCCCATCCGCATGGATCGCTCCCACGCCGCCGTCCTCCGCTACCTCTATCGCCGGTACCGGGTCCCGTCATTTCCGCTGGACATGGGCAGTTGTACGCATCGACAGGAACTCCCTCCGTCTCGCCGGCACCTGCTTTACGCATGCGCAGTACGGAGAGCGCGCACTGCGCTTGCGTCAACTGGCCGAAGTGAAGAGACCCGGTACCAGCGATAGAGGCAGCGGAGGACAGCGGCGTGGGAGCGATCCATGCGGATGGGGCTGGAGGAAGCCCCAGGTATGTATAAATTAGGTTGTTTGTCTCTGGTTCTCTTTAAGGAGCAGGGCAAAGAGACAATGACTGCATCTGCAGCGTGACACTGACCCATCTCTGGCTGCACTGTGACAGGGAATGAGATTAGTATTGAGCGCACCATCAAAGATTGTGTCTGCAAAATAAAAACAAATCTGGTCACTAACCATGCAATTTTGATTGTACAATCGTGAGGAATTTTACCAAGTCTATGAAGTAGAGCAATTTCACCTCCCATTTATTTGCCAATAACTATCACTACTTATCACAATGAATTGATCTATATCTTGTTTTTTTCCGCCACCAATTAGGCTTCCTTTGAGTGGTACATTTTGCTAATTATTTTTTTCTAAATGCATTTTAATGGGAATATTAAGAGGCATTTTTCAGGCATTATAGTTTTAAAATAATACAGGTTACCATAATTAAAACTCACGTATTTTATTTGCCCATTTGTCCCGGTTATTACACCATTTAAGTTATGTCTATCACAATGTATGGCACCAATATTTTATTTGGAAATAAAGGTGCATTTTTTCAGTTTTGCCTCCATCACTATTTACAAGCTTATAATTTAAAAATATATAAATAAAATAAATTGTAATATACCCTCTTGACATGCATATTAAAAAAAAGTTCAGACCCAGGGAAATGTTTTTTTATTGTAATTTTTGTTTTTTTAATAAAAATGTTATTTGGGTCCTTTTGGAAGAGTGTGGGAGGTAAACCGTTAATTTTAAATCTAAGTGTGGGTCTGTAATAAAAAAAAAAAAAAAAAAAAAAAAAAATGTAGATTAAGATTTACTATTTGGCCACAAGATGGCCTCAGTCATCATGAAGTGAAGAGGGGATGTTTGACTTAGAACGATAGCGGCTTCTCATAGAAGCCAGCGATCGTTCTAATGGGGAATTAGATACAATTTATTGATCTCCAGGCTAACTGGCAGCGGTGCAGGAGCGCTCAGCTGCTGGGCAGCAGCCTTTTGGATGTAACGGCTACGTCCAAAAGGCTTGAATTGTTAAATAATAAGAATTATAAAATAATAATCCAAACAAACTGTCTATCATATGACCTTTGTTAAATACTTTTTTTTGCTAGAGGAGGTGATTCTGCTGATTGATTTGGGTTAATTGACCCTGCAGGAATTTCACTAAGTTTGCTAACATTTTACCATTGATGATGTTGATGCATGTGCATTAAACTCCTATCATAGCCGTAATGTAATTAGTAGTACATTGAAGGTGGTAGGTTTATTGGTGGTATAAATAAATGGTTACATAAGAACTGTACTTTCCAATAAACTTCAAGTGACCATCTTTATTGAGTGATTTTACATTCTCTGGCATTTTTGATTCTTGTAACCAGCCATCACTGTTCAGCATGTCTATTCATGTCTACTTCTCAATGACAAACCGTGAGGAAATGAGTGATACGTGCTTCATGCTGGGCTTGTTATCAATGCGGGTATCAGCTTGTGCCACCTGGGAATGGCAGCATGCAATCAGTTCACAAACTAAAGCTTATATTAGAGTAAACAGGGAAATTGAGCTGAGTGGCACCATGTAAATCCATTAACATGAAGACCAGGGCACAGCATGCCAGGAGAGAGAAAATAGCTTTGCATTTTCCTTATTAATCACCAGCAGCAGATCCACATCCTGGTGAGATGAGCTTTATTACATCTGTGCAGAGATCTATGTTAATTATCCTTTACGGTGCACAAACGCACACCAGTGTAAAGACAAGTTTGCACAACTTGGTGAGCGCAGGAAAAGATCTACAGTATTTGTGTACATTGTACACTTGGGCCCATTTTCAATTCAAGTTTTCTCCTAGGTGATATTTTAAACACTATTAATAAAAACCACCAGAAAGCAAGAAAATACTCAGAATGAAGTAGTACTTTACAATAAAAAATAAAATACGGTATACCAAAAAGTAGATAAACGTTCTGAAAAGTAATTTTAAACAGAAGATGAAAAATGACCCAGGAGTAAACTTCAGCTGCAGGAAGACAGACATGCCTATTCGCAATTGTAGGCAACAATCATACAACAATAACTGTGCATAATTAAAGGACATCTGAGGTGAAAAAAAAAAACTGAGATAAACAATTGTATCTGTCCTCCTACTTCCAAAAATGACTTTTAAAGTTATCCCACGGTTTTATTTTTTATTTAAATCAACTTTTTAAGCTTTCACCGTTTCATGGCCTTTTCTCAATGACACATTAATTGAAGTATGCCAGGGCAAAAATATATGAACTAATGACGCTTTTTATCTCTTTCCTGCTTTTAGAAGCCATTTACTGCCATGAGTGTTTTATGGCTGCAATTCCTCATCAGTGAGGGTTACATTAGAGTCCAACCCGGTCAGGAACAGACACATACCTGATTTTTACTTTTCAGATGAGCCAGTGTAGACACAGTCCTAACTAAATTCTCATGTCTACAGGGAACACTCCTCCCTCCCACCCAAAAAAACAAAACAAAAACTGAAATAGCATTTATGTGCCTAAGCACTATAGTAGATTCTTATATGTACAAATGCCCTACAGTGATAACTTGACTCAATGGCTTTGTATGACATTCTGGTTAAGGTCCAGAAAGGAGTGCAATGAAAAGCCTTGTAGGATTTCAATATCAAAAAGTCAGTTCCATGTATCTCTTTAATAAAACCCGTGTCTCTTCGTGTGCTGTCTCTGTGTAGCTGGTCCGTGCGTTTTGCTACTGCGCATGTGCGCAGCACGGACCTGACCTCACAGACAGGAGGACGGGGCCAGGGAGCCGGGCGGGCGCGAGCAGATGGCAGGGTGTGCGCGCGGCGGGTGTGCGTGCACGTGTGCAGTAACATGTGGCGAGCGGCGGCGAGAAACAGACCCTAGAGCCCGTTTTTAAATGGGCTTGGGTCTACTAGTATATAAATAGTATAGTACAATTAATGAAAGGCTTTATGCTGCTAAAATACACATTTACTTGGCAGCCTCTGCAATATTCCACCGTAATCATGTACTGTGACAAAAAAGGTAAACATCTGTGTGTTATCAGTGGTATTCAGGTGACCTCCATTGCTTAAACTCATACATTAAACCAACAAACATTGATTCAGGTTATACTTTTACCAGCATTCTTAGTCATAGAGGAGGTCTTCTGACATCAAACTAACAATGGACCATACCTCACTCACATACATAAATAATGTTTTGGACATCTTTAACAAAATACAGAGAAACCGTACAGGAGTACAGTTCCAACTGGCCATGCCGCCACAAGCTCATTAGCGTGTAAGCTACAGAGCGTGTAAGAGACAACCTAATATCTCCCTCGATCTTGACTGAGTGGAATGATGGGCAGAAGCCTGGCTATGTCTCATTCTAGATGGCAGCCCCGCCAAGATCACTATTGAGCTCATCTAAATATAATTTACAAACGTTTAAGTTACACTCTAATCAATAAAGTGTAGAGGGGGAGGCCACAGAGATAAGTTTAGCTGGAAAGGGGCTTTAGATTTTTAGTCCCACTGTAATCCACTGTTTCAATCACTTTTCAGGCCTCAGCACTGCATTCTTTGGCCAAAAAAATGGCTCAGTCCACTACAATGTGGGAAAGCTGGACAGCCAGAGCTAACAGTGCATTAGATGAACTCCGGTGGGGTTCACACTCATCTGAAGCAGATGCGTTCCATAGATTATACTCTATGGAGGAAATGTCCACATCAGGAGATTATCATGCAGATCAAGACTTTGCATTCACGATTCGAGTCTATCAAACGGATCTGCTGGTTAAGTACAGATGTGAATGGATCCCATGTTCAAAGAACAGTTATCAAAGAAACATTTTTTCTGTAAACCCCACATACCTATAGAGCTTTTAACCAGCAACACAAAAATGTTTTTCAGAAGTCTAAGCACAGCCTGTGTGAAAAGAAAAGCTGTGTTTACCAGCTGTTTTGTAACAATTTGTGTCGGCATCGTGGGAGGCAGAGCTGAACTGTAACTTGGCTGTAAACAGTTTACTTTACACTGTGTGACAGAGAGAGACACACATACAGGAACAGAGCTTCAGCTGATTATTTACACACAATTTCAGCTATATTTATGCTTTCTATGTTTCCGAACAGATTCCAGTCAGAGTATTAGAGCCAGTGAAGATTGTTTCTGTATGCTGGATGTGCTGAGCACAGTCCTCCATAGCAATGCCCACAGTGAGAACTGTTCTCTGTAAGTGTCATTTTCTTCATATAAAACATTAAAAAAAAGATTTAAAAAAAAACCCTTTGTACTGCCATCTGCTAGTAATTACTGGAAATCTATGTGGAATTAACTTTGATGGTTGTCCTTTAATATAGGATGCATTGACGTTTTTAATTTAGGCTCTGATTCAGCAAAGCAGAAAAAAATGCAGGGCTGTGGAGTCTCAGTGAAAGCAATTTTTGGGTACATGGAGTGGAAGTCTTACAAAAATGCCCTGACTGCTAATACATTTTAACTGTAATTCAAATAAAAAAAATGATAAAATGTTCAATTTCTCAGATAATAGTCATAACTACTTTGTGTATACAATAATAGCAGTGCTTTGTCCACAAAAATGAAATAATAAACTAATCAAAAACCAGTTGTGCTGGTGCAATAAAACAGTGGCCTAATCTATTTATTAAAGCGGACCCAAAGCAAACATTTTTTTTAATTAAAAATATTTAGTTGCACCACTCTGAGACGTACAAAGATAAATAAACACTCCTTCAAACCTATGATCATTTCAGTGCATGCTTTTCACCCTTCTCTTTTCATAGCTAGGTTTATACTGGGGGCAGCCATTAGCAATTCCTCCATTGCCGGACACCATCTACTTCACCAGTTTGCCGGAAAAATCCCGGCAATTTGAAAGGAAGGGAGGGGTTCCTCCAATAAAAGTAAAATATTTTATATTTATCATCGTGCAGCTGAAAAAAGGCTGCTATTTATTATTATAATTTAGAAAATAGATTTTATTTATGAAATCTTGTATTTTTAATTTGGGTCCACTTTTACCAGTTCACCCCCAAGGCTTTTTATCCTAACGGACCAGAGCAATTTTCAGTTGTCAGCGCTCCTCCCTTTTATTCCCTAATAACTTTATTACTACTTATCACAAGAAAATGATCTATACCTCGTTTTTTTCGCCACCAATTAGGCTTTCTGTGGATAGTACATTTTGCTAAGAATTTTTTTTATTCTAAATGCATTTTAATGAGAAAAACAGAAAAAAAAGAAAAAAAATCATTATTTCTTAGTGTTCAGCCATTATAGTTTTAAAATTAAACATTCTCCTGTGGATAAAACAAACACGTTTTATTTGCCCAGTGGTCCCGATAATTAAACCGTTTAAATTATGTCCCTATCACAATGTATGGCGACAGTATATTATTTTGAAATATAAGTGGTTATTTTTCTGTTTGTTCTGGCCATAATTACAAGCCCCTATGTAATAAATTAAAATTAATTTTCCCCCATAAAATATAGAATAAAAAAAGGCGAGTCCCTAAGGCAACTATTTATTTTTTTTAAGCTGATTTTTTTTTTTACAAGTTTTTTTTTTGGGGGGGGGGGGGGGGGAGGAGGGTTGGAAGTGTAATTTTATTAATGATGTGCATATACTTGAAAATGTATGTATTTTGTAGGCGTAATATACTTTTTGGCCACAAGATGGCGCTAGTGAACACTCATAGGACGTGTTCGCTTTTTTTTTTTTTTTTTTTTTTACACTTTATTAAACTGTTACATTTCCTGTTTATGTGAATGGACGTAGCCGCTGTTCGCGGTCACGTCCATTCACTCCAGGCACTGCGATTGGGTAGAGGACCATTCGGTCTTCTTCCCCAATCACCCAGCAGGGGATCCCGACGGTAATGGCGGCGGTAGCGGCACGCACACGGCGGTAGCAGCGGCGGGAATGCGCGACGTATTAAAACGTCATGTTGCCGTTAATAGCGGTAAACATGACGTTTTAATACGATAGGATGTCGGTAAATCGTTAAGCTACCTTGATATGTGTAAAAGGTGATGTTTTATAATGTATATACTTTAGCACTTTAGGCACTTGGAAACTTCGTCAGGGGTAACCAAAGTGCTAATTAAGGAAACAAAGCATGTAAGGTTGTGTGTGGGATTGTTAATATACATGTGTTGTGAGTTTGGAAGAGAGTCTGAGAGACAAATGATCTTTATCCCCAACCTAATGTATCACTTTTTGCGCTAATGCTAGGCATACACCTAGCCAATTATGCGCCGGATCGAGCCGCCGGCTCGATGCCGGCGCATCCCCGCTCGTCTGCGCGGATCGAGCGGGGAATCTATCCAGCAGGACATCGGACCTGTCGGATATGATTAATCGAGCCATCAGCGGCTCGATTGATAAGGAAGCAAAATGCCGTGTATGCCCAGCATAAGGGGTAGTATAATCTGTTTGAATTATCTATTTTAACCCAACTTTATTAAAAGTTACATTTTATTAACATTAACCAATCTCCAAATAAGGTTTATCTAGTGTTTTTTTCAATAAAGCAGTCACCAGAATTTAAAATCTATGCACATCTTATTGTGACTGTACATCTGATTTATACTCGGAATATTTTTTATTTATAATAAACAACATCTCTGATGTAAGAATAAAGCCGGATGAGTAGTTGTGTCACTAGTAGGGATGGTCTACGAGATACAAATTGTGTTGATGCAGGTTTATGCAAAATTTGTATGCAAATGTATGCAGCTTGAAATTTACTAAAGACATTCCAACATGTAAATTTTGTAAGTTCGTGTACCAATTCTACATAAAATTTCAAATGCCCTTTTCTCATGAAATCAATTAATTTGATATGTTATTAAATTTGGGGTTAATGACAAGTTACGTTATACAGTAGTACTATACTCTGCACATACACTCCCCACAGGGGTGTTGTGAATCCATTGAGAACGTTGTGCACATTGAATGCAGAGATGTTTAGTTTAGCACTTATAAAACTGGTTGAGATTGGGCAATAGAGGAAGAATCCCCTCATTGTCCTGCAAAGTACATACACATCACTCTAAAGGTGGTCACTAACCGTCCAATTTCTAGTGAAGAATCGTTAGAGTGATCAGAAATTCTGATCTGATTGGTTGTAAATAATCTCCATTGATGGGCACAATTGATTATAAAAATAGTCGCCCGATTGGATTTTGGTCAAACCAAAATTTGGATTTTCTTGTTGGTTGTGATAGATAGGAAGCAAAGATTGGCTTGTTGGTGATGTAGTGAATGATTTTTCTTCCGATCAGAATTTTTCGCTCGAACAATTTTTTTTGCTAGAAATTTGACCGTTAGTGGCCACCTTTAGATGTACCCACAGTTACATTGCCTAGGGCCCGATCAATGCTCTTACTTCCTGTCTGTGCCCTCTACAAGTACTCTCACCAAGGACTAGTTTTGATTTCTATTTACCAGCTACTTTACAGCTATATCCTAAGTTAAGTTAAATTACATCTTTGGTGTACAGAAAAAACACAAAGGTACACTAATGCTTAAAATTTAGAATGCTCAACATATATAATCTTATCATACAGACAGACAATGTGTCTGGGTATTCACATTGGCAAGAACCGGCTGGGATGGCCAACAGGGTAAAGTGTCAGCTTCCTGGCCAAGAGCTTCTTGTTCCCAATAGCAGATGCCATCTTAATACAGCTTTAAAATGCCTAAGCTTTCGTAGCGATGAAATGCCTTTTACTTTCAATCAACAAGATTTTATGCAAATCAGGAGGAGTCTGAGTTGAAGTCGGAGAATTCATAAACTGAGAAGTCTGGACGATTTTTGTACCGACTCCAGAGCTCTGAAAAAAAAATTGTCCATTTTGCGTTGCAGCGTGAACTGAGCCGATTCCCTGCTCTTCTACTACTCACTGTGTTGCATGATGATGTATGGCATAAACCAACATTTTTAGTGAATAATAAAAGGTCAATGAATGCTTAGAAAAAAAAAAAATAAACTGCTGAGATAAAAGGGAGCAGGGTACAGCTAAGGTCACCATAATGTAGAAGGCTCCTGTCTTTAGTAAAAGCTTACAAAAGGCAGTAAGTGAATGGCTCTACGTAGTTATGCAAATGCAGTAAATAAAACTAGGATGGGGTCACAACACAAGTCCAGCATCGCCATTATTGCTGAAGGAACAATGCCGGCAATATTAACATGACATTATACAATAACCCAAGCTGGAGGCGCTGACGTTGCTTTTACAAACTAAAAAAAAAATTGTAATCAATAAGCATATTTCTAAATGGCTAACGATGAAAAGTCGATACGATGCAATGTTCCTATTCGTGTCAATATATTACATATTTACAAACACTTCCAAGCATTTAAAGTGCATTATTCCTGTATTACAGTTGCAAAGCTGACACTGCGCTTTTCTAAAGCAATCAATGCAAAACACGTGGGTGTTCTTACAAAACCAAAACATGGGACAGTCGTGTTATACAAGGTGGTAAAAAAAAAAAAAAGGCATGAAAACTGCATAACTGAGGAGGCATTTACTTTGGGGACTAAAATATATGTCTTTTATATTGTTCAAGACCCTGGGTTTGATATTTAAAATACGGAGCATGTTATCATTTTGAAACACAAGATGTTTGCTCTGCAGCTGACAATAATAGGACATCTGATCTGCAACAATACCCGCTGTGCTCACTGAAGACATTTAACCATTTGCACTGCAAATAATGCTCCATTATTTTCCTGTTATCCACGACAAAGATGGTCAACACAGATTATGTTCTGCAGCTTGCTAGGCTTGCCATTAATCCTGCTTATGCAAGTACGGCACACCTGCCACAAACACAAGCAACACAGAAATCATCAACTTACATAAAATACAAACATATTACACATATTTTAAAGGGACACCTCTAGAAGAGGTTTCATCACTTGTACATTGCAACATCATCAGTTCTACGATGGTGGAGGAGCAGATAAGTCAAGTGAATTGACACACATAGGCAGAAGGTTTTTGTTTCCGCACCTGGGTGAAGATGTATATCAGTGGTCCTCAAACTAAGGCTCACGGGCCGAATGTGGCACCCTGAGGCTTTTTTACCGACCCCTCCCACACAAAATGTATTACTTATAGATGCGGTCAGCTACATCTTTAAATATTGGTTGTCTGCATCTGGAATAGCAGTGCTGGCACCACCCATCCACATGGAAGCCAGAAAGAAGTAATCTTCTGGTTCCCAATCAAATTCCACATCAGGTGACGTTGCTGTCCAATTGGACTGCAGATTGTCACCTGGGTATGCTTCACTGTCTGGCCCGCAAAGACTTCTACTTCATTTTATGTATTCTTCATTGCTCATTTCTTGGCTCAAACAAAAGCAGACACGTACATTCTGGACAATTTACATTAGCATCAGGTTGACTCACTCTACTTTTAACTTTAGTACTTCTTTATATGCTGTTGTAACCCAGATATTTTTCTTTTAAGGATAACTGACCAAAACTACATACAAAAGAGTTAAGGTTTATCTGGCACTGATGGCGATCGGCTGATGCCGGATAAGTGTGCTTTCTGGTTGCCGAGACTCAATGTTAAAAATCTGCCTAGCTAATAAAGTACTATACCCACTCTTTATACATACTATGTACTCGGTATTAAATGTTAAAATACAGTCATTGAAAGTATAGTAACATTGGGAGAGCTGTGGTACCCAGTCTGTATGCACAGCAGACCTACAAAAATCCTAAGAAGTTGGCTTTCACCACCGAGTACTGCTGGTGACTTGTCCTGGTTGGTTGAGGCTGCTGGTTATTTGAGTTTGGCTAACTCTGACTGTACTGTAATATAAACTAAGCACAGAGATATGTTCGGAAAGGTTGTACATACCTCTGTGCAATGTCTGTTGTCCTCCTGTGTGCTCACCCCGACCTCTGTAATTGCAGACAGAAAAGTTCTACTTTCAGGGAAAGTCAAAACTTTTTCACAGGAAGAGACAAGCTTGCGGCGCTAGCCTGCCCCATTTATGAGACTCCCCAAACCCCACCAAGCTCGCTCTCTAGTGTTCACAGTTTGCAAGGTGTTCTTCTGGGGTCAGCACCATTTTCAAGATGGAGGAGCCCTTATTTAGAGGTGAGCTGCGGCTGCACGGAGAGAGGAAAGTACATGGCGGACATAATCTGTGGGGAGTAAGTATTGTATTCATATGTTTATTTACATTGTATGTGTTCGGGTCAGTTGCCCTTTAAAAAGTGGAATGGATGGGGACAAAATCCAGTCACAATCTGCATAAGATTGTTAGTCAGGAAAAAAACGTTGGCACAAGTTCTGAGTGAAAATGCAAAAAAATCATGAAATATAAGAAAAACCATGGGTCAAATGTGATGCAGTTGAAATACATTAGATGTTTCACAGGTGCAAAATTACAATGCCACACAAGTGCATTCCAATAAGTGTGAATTGCTTTTAAGTGATTTTTTTTTTAAGACAGGACTGTCTCTGATTTAACTGTATGCATTTTAAAGAGAACAAGAAAAGAAAACCCCTGTATCTGTTAGGTACTTAAATTAGAGGGAACCTAAACTGAGAAGTATATGGATTTTTCCTTTAAAATAATGCCAGTTGCCTGACTCTTCTGCTGATCCTGTGTATCTAATACTTTTAGCCACAGCCCCTGAACAGGCATGCAGATGAGGTGCTCTGACTGAAGTCAGACTGGATTAGCTGCATGTTTCAGGTGTGTGATTCAGCAACCACTGCAGCAAACGTGATCATCAGGAGTGCCAAGCAACTGGTATTGTTTAAAGGGAAACATCCATATCCCCTTTCAGTTAAGGATCTCTTTAAGCTATTTATCCTGTTTATTCTAAATTTCCAATTGTGTGGCTGCTACAATACATGGTGACTATATTCTGTATATCCTTCTGCCTTAAAGGGAACCTTAACTGAGAGGGATATGAAGGTTTTAAACAACACCGGTTGCCTGGCAGTCTTGCTGATCTTTAGTTGCAGTAGTGGCTGAATCACACACCTGAAACAAGCATGCAGCTAATCCAGTCTGACTTCAATCAGAGCACCTGATCTGTATGCTTGTTGAGGGGCTGTGGCTAACAGTATTAAAGACACGGGATCAGCAGGGGAGTCAGGCAACTGGTATTATTTTAAAAGGAAATATCCACATCCTTCTCATGTTAGGTTCCCTTTAAACGCACATTTTCCCTACTACTACTGCATGGATAACAACCTTTCTGAAGGTTAAAAAAAAAAAAAAAAAAAAAAAAAAGGGGGGGGGGGGGGGGGGGGAATAAAACTGCATGTTAAGGAGAAACCAGCCCCATGTTTTATTCCTGTTGCATCCCCAATAATACACATCCCCTCTGGTTTCTTTAGTGCTCCCATTAAAGTGTCATTCCATTGATGGTGTCCCCTGTGTCAGACCCCCTTACAGTATGGTAGCCCTGTGCTGTGTGTCCCTTAACCACTTGCCGACCGCCTACTTCATATTGGCGGCGGCAAAGTGGCAGCCCCAGGACCACGTAACGCAGATTGGCGTCAGGTCCTGGGGCACTCTCTGGCCGGGGATCGCGCGCTGGGATGCGCGCGCATCCACCGGCAATAGGCTCCGCCCACCCGCGACGTCAACCCGCCGGCCAATCGGAAGCGCCGGCGGGTTGTTAACCCCGCGATCGCCGCTACAAAGTGTATAATACACTTTGTAATGTATACAAAGTGTATTATACAGGCTGCCTCCTGCCCTGGTGGTCCCAGTGTCCGAGGGACCACCAGGGCAGGCTGCAGCCACCCTAGTCTGCACCCAAACACACTGATCTGCCCCCCCCTGCCCCCTGATCGCCCACAGTACCCCTCAGACCCCCCCCTGCCCACCCCCCAGACCACCATTTGCACACAATCACCCCCCTAATCACCCATCAATCACTCCCTGTCACTATCTGTCAACGCTATTTTTTTTTTTAGTCCCTAAACTGCCCCCTGCTCCCTCCTGATCACCCCCCCCACCCCTCAGATTCTCCCCAGACCCCCCCAGACCCTCCCCCCCCCTGCGTACTGTATGCATCTATCCCCCCTGATTAACTGTCAATCACCTGTCAATCAACTGTCAATCACCTGTCAATCACCTGTCAATCACCCGTCAATCACCCCCTGTCACTGCCACCCATCAATCAGCCCCTAACCTGCCCCTTGCGGGCAATCTGATCACCCACCCACACCAATAGATCGCCCGCAGATCCGACATCAGATCACCTCCCAAATCCATCGTTTACATCTATTCTCTCCTCTAAACACCCACTAATTACCCATCAATCACCCCCTATCACCACCTGTCACTGTTACCCATCAGATTAGACCCTAATCTGCCCCTTGCGGGCACCCAATCACCCGCCCACACCTCAGAACGCCCTCAGACCCCAGCCCTGATCACCTCGCTAGTGCATTGCTTGCATCTATTTCCCCCCTCTAATCACACCTTGAGACACCCATAAATCACCTCCTGTCACCCCCTAGCACACCTACCCATCAGATCAGGCCCTAATTTGCCCCGTGTGGGCTCCTGATCACTCGGCCAAACCCTCAGATCCCCCTCAGACCCTCTTCCGATCACCTCCCCAGTGCATTGATTGCATCTATTTTCCCCTCTAACCGCCCCCTGAGACACCCATCAATCACCTCCTGTCACCCCCCTAGCACTCCTATCCATCAGATCAGGCCCAATACATCCTGTCATCTAAGAGGCCACCCTGCTTATGACCGTTTCCACAAAATTTGCCCTCTCATAGACCACCTGTCATCAAAATTTGCAGATGCTTATACCCCTGAACAGTCATTTTGAGAAATTTGGTTTCCACACTACTCACAGTTTTGGGCCCGTAAAATGCCAGGGCAGTATAGGAACCCCACAAGTGACCCCATTTTAGAAAGAAGACACCCCAAGGTATTCTGTTAGGTGTATGATGAGTTCATAGAAGATTTTATTTTTTGTCAAAAGTTAGCGGAAATTGGATTTTTATTGTTTTTTTCACAAAGTGTCATTTTTCACTAACTTGTGACAAAAAATAAAATCTTCTATGAACTCACCATACCCCTAACGGAATACCTTGGGGTGTCTTCATTCTAAAATGGGGTCACTTGTGGGGTTCCTATACTGCCCTGGCATTTTAGGGACCCTAAACCGTGAGGAGTAGTCTAGAATCCAAATGCCTCAAAATGACCTGTGAATAGGACGTTAGGCCCCTTAGCGCACCTAGGTTGCAAAAAAAGTGTCACACATGTGGTATCGCCGTACTCAGAAGAAGTAGTATAATGTGTTTTGAGGTGTATTTTTATACATACCCATGCTGGGTGGGAGAAATCTCTCTGTAAATGGACAATTGTGTGTAAAAAAAATCAAATAATTGTCATTTACAGAGATATTTCTCCCACCTAGCATCTGTATGTGTAAAAATACACCCCAAAACACATTATACTACTTCTCCTGAGTACGGCGGTACCACATGTGTGGCACTTTCTTGCACCCTAAGTGCGCTAAGGGGCCCAAAGTCCAATGAGTACCTTTAGGATTTCACAGGTCATTTTGCGACATTTGGTTTCAAGACTACTCCTCACGGTTTAGGGCCCCTAAAATGCCAGGGCAGTATAGGAACCCCACAAATGACCCCATTTTAGAAAGAAGACACCCCAAGGTATTCCGTTAGGAGTATGGTGAGTTCATAGAAGATTTTATTTTTGTCACAAGTTAGCAGAAAATGACACTTTGTGAAAAAAAACAATTAAAATCAATTTCCGCTAACTTGTGACAAAAAAAAAAAAATCTTCTATGAACTCACCATCCTCCTAATGGAATACCTTGGGGTGTCTTCTTTCTAAAATGGGGTAATTTGTGGGATTCCTATACTGTCCTGGCATTTTAGGGGCCCTAAACCGTGAGGAGCAGTCTTGAAACGAAATTTCTCAAAATGACCTGTGAAATCCTAAAGGTACTCATTGGACTTTGGGCCCCTTAGCGCAGTTAGGGTGCAAAAAAGTGCCACACATGTGGTATCGCCGTACTCAGGAGAAGTAGTATAATGTGTTTTGGGGTGTATTTTTCCACATATCCATGCTGAGTGGGAGAAATATCTCTATAAATTGACAATTGTGTGTTAAAAAAAGAAAACAATTGTCATTTACGGAGATATTTCTCCCACCCAGCATGGGTATGTGTAAAAATACACCCCAAAACACATTATACTACTTCTCCTGAGTACGGCAATACCACATGTGTGGCACTTTTTTGCAGCCTAACTGCGCTAAGGGGCCCAAAGTCCAATGAGCATCTTTAGGCTTTACAGGGGTGCTTACAATTAGGCACCCCCCAAAATACCAGGACAGTGAACACACCCCACAAATGACCCCATTTTGGAAAGTAGACACTTCAAGGTATTCAGAGAGTAGCATAGTGAGTCCGTGGCAGATTTCATTTTTTTTTGTCGCAAGTTAGAAGAAATGGAAACTTTTTTTTTTTTTTTTTTTTGTTACAAAGTGTCATTTTCCGCTAACTTGTGACAAAAAATAAAATCTTCTATGAACTCACCATGCCTCTCACTGAATACTTTGGGATGTCTTCTTTCCAAAATGGGGTCATTTGGGGGGGATTTGTACTATCCTGGAATTTTAGCCCCTCATGAAACCTGACAGGTGCGCAGAAAAGTCAGAGATGCTTGAAAATGGGAAAATTCACTTTTGGCACCATAGTTTGTAAACGCTATAACTTTTACCCAATCCAATAAATATACACTGAATGGGTTTTTTTTTTTTTATCAAAGACATGTAGCAGAATAACTTTCGCGCTCAAATGTATAGGAAATTTTACTTTATTTGAAAAATGTCAGCACAGAAAGTTAAAAAAGTCATTTTTTTGACAAAATTCATGTCTTTTTTGATGAATATAATAAAAACTAAAACTCGCAGCAGCAATCAAATAGCACCGAAAGAAAGCTGTATTAGTGACAAGAAAAGGAGGTAGAATTCATTTAGGTGGTAGGTTGTATGACTGAGCAATAAACCGTGAAAGCTGCAGTGGTCCGAATGGAAAAAAAGGCTCTGGTCCTTAAGGGGTTTTATGACTGCAGTCCTTAAGTGGTTAAAGAGGAACTCAAGTGAAAATAATGCATTAAAAAGTGCTTCATTTTTACAATAATTTTGTATAAATGATTTAGTCAGTGTTTGCCCATTGTTAAATCTTTTAAATCCCTGATTTACATTCTGACATTACATGGTGACATTTTTACTGTGGGCAAGTGATGTAGCGGCTGCATACTTTTTTGGCAGTTGGAAACAGCTGTAAACATCTATTTCCCACAATGCAGCAAGGTTCACAGACAGGAAACTGAACAAAGAATTTCTTTGTGGGAGGGGTTTCACCACAATATCAGCAATACAGCGCCCCCTGATGGTCTGTTTGTAAAGAGGAATAGATTTCTCATGTAAAAGGGAGTATCAGCTACTGATTGGGACAAGGTTCAATTCTTGGTCGGAGTTTCTCTTTAAGCTACGTACACAGGCATGACTAAAGTAAGCTGAAGTGGACAATAACTACCAACTCAGCCGATAATTAGGCGTGTGTACAGTAGAATACAGCCCATCTGACTGCTGCCTCACAAGTGATCTCCCAGGCAGATCAACTTAACCAAGCAACAGCCGATTCTTCAATGCAGCCGCTTACCCCACACACGCTGCTCTATCGTCCCTCCATCTCCCTGAACAGCACAGCAACAGCTGACTTCGTGTCTGTTCAGCCTGACCCAGTGATGTCACCAGAGGGATCGGGTCCCAATCTGATGGGCAACATCCATCACAAGTGTGTACGCACCTTTAAAGCTGCTAGGTGTCCCTTATGGCAGCCATGTGCTGTGCCCAGTGATGTTTTGATAAGGTCTTATTTTTGAAGGAGTGTAAGGATACACTTTAAAGGACAACTGTAATGAGAGGGATATGGAGGCTGCCATATGCATTTCCTTTTAAGCAATACCAGTTGTCTGTGTGTCCTGCTTATCCTCTGTCTCTAATACTTATAGCCATAGACCCTGAACAAGCATGCAGCAGATCAGGTTTTTCTGACATTATTGTCAGATCTGACAAGATTAGCTGCATGCTTGTTTCTGGTGTGATTCAGATATCAATGCAGCCAAATAGGCCAGCAGGGCTGCCAGGCAACTGATAGCGTTAAAAAGGAAATTAATATAGTAGCCTCAGGTCTAGGTATTATTACTTAAAGCACAACTATAAGAAGCCCTTACTGTGGTGTAGAAAATACTGCATTCTACACTATTAAAAATAGTAAGACGTGATATCAATCCTTAGAAGAAAGCCTTTCATTGCCCTTCTGATCTTAATTGACCAGCGAATAAGTATGTTTTTTCTCTGCAGTAGCATGAGTAATCTTAATGAAATACTCCCTCAGGATTTGTTTGACTATTTATTTATGAATTACATAGTCACAAACATGTGAAAATGGATGACATAACAAGAAAGCTTTTTTAAAAAGCACATTCCTCTACTAAATTAGAAGACTGTTTCGGAGTATAAGGGTACTGCAGAAAAGTCTCAATGGCCAGAATACATATGGTGTTTTAAAGGTTTACAAAACCATTTCCACATTACACAGAAATACAGACAGATGTGCGCTTCTAAAAAAACACCTGGATTTTAACTTGAAATATTTTCCTTTTACACCATGTAAACATATACCCCGAAACCCAAGTTTCCTGTCAGAAAAGCATGTTCTGTACAGCGGTGGTGTTTTTGGATCATGCATGAGAAACAAATTCCAATCTCTGATGAGCAGGAAAACCAGATATTTGCATATTCGGCTTTCATTCACAGCCATGTAAACTTTACAACTGAGAAAAATGCTTAAATAATAAATATGTCAAGCAGTGCATGTCCCAAATTTCACATGCACATTCTAAATACTCAGAATTTTAGAATGAGCACTTGCGTCCTCCAATGATATAAACTCTCACCTATGGAAAAGGTGGAGGTATGCTGTGTGTGTGTGGTCGCAATGCAAGTAAAGCTCTATAAAGGCTGGAACCCACAAGAGCGCTTTTCAGAGCATTTAGGGAGCGCTTAAAAACGCTAGCGATGTCCAAAAACGCTCAGCTAATGTTAACGGAAGTGCCAACTTGCCACTGGAGCGTTTGCGATTCCCAAAATAGAAGTGCAGGACATGCAGCATTTTGTTAGTGTTAGCGCTTCAATGTAAAGTATATAATGACTGGCGTAATCGCTCATCAAAACTTGCACGGAGCGATTTTGGTAGCGTTTTAAAGTTAATGTACACTAACAAAATTAAAAATAAATGAAAGGACCAATCAGACTTTAAACCACTAATCGCTAAACAACCGCTGGCAAATTGTTTACACTTTCTAAAATCGCTCCCTAAAACGCTCATGAAATCGCTTACAAACTGCTCATACAAAATACTTTTGCGATTAGCGATAGCGTTTTGTAGTGGGTTCCAGGCCTAAGGGCTGAAGCAGAACACATTTTCAATGGTGGCTGAGCCATATTCCAGGTCTCTGACCACACTTATTCCAAAAATAATCCCTCATAAATTATAAATACTATCTTAAGACACAAAGGCCTCAATTCACTAAGATCATGCTAGAGATAATAAGGCAAGAGAAAACTTACCTCCACACGTGAGAGAGTTATCTTACCTCTTCATTCCTTAAGTTACCTCTCCTGTAGTTAATTTACCTCCTCTGTAGTTATTTTCACATGCAGCTAATTAACAGCCTGTCTTTAACTCTGGAGTTATTTTAACCACTTAACGACCAGCTAATGCCCATAGGCGTCAGCAGGTTTTAAGTGGGTTACCATGGAAACGGCCGCTCGATCGAGCGGCCTTTCCATGTCAGTTCACGGAGGGTGTCTCCGTGAACAGCCGGAGAGCCGGCAATCGTGGCTCGCCGGCAAAATGTAAACACGCGGGGAAGAAATCCCCTCTGTTTACATCATACGGCGCTGCTGCGCAGCAGCACCATAAGGCAGATTGGTGATCCCCGGCCTCTGATTGGCCGGGGATCACCGGCATCTGATAGGCTGAAGCCTATCCTTCAATGCGCAGGACGGAAGTCCGTCCTGCGCATTACGTAGGAAGAGGGAGAGGGAGGTAAGCAGCGTGAGGGCGGAAATGGCTGCGGAAGGGGGGCTTTGAGGAGCCCACGCAAAACGCAGATGGCCGGCGGCGATCAGACCCCCCCCCCCCGGCAGGACATCCCCCTAGTGGGGAAAAAAGGAGGGAAGTCTGGTTGCCCTGGCTTCAAAGTAATCTGTGCTGTGGGCTGGAAAGCCCACGCAGCACAGATCGAACCAGCATAGGCTGGTCCTTAAGTGGTTAAGGATTGGAGAGTTAATTTAAAGACAGAAGTGTTAACTTTAGGCTTGCCTGAGGTAAAATGTTTCCTGAATACTACATGCCTTATCACCATGGTAACAACTCTAGAAGAGTTATTAAAGACAGGAGATAAGTTTAGTGAATTGAGGCCAAAGTGTGGTGATGGAGACTCCAGTTTATGGCCACTGTACTATAGACCATTAATGACCATCTGAACCTGCGATGGTCCAGGACACTTCAAACCTTGTGAGGGAGGGAGGGAGGGAGGGAAGGAAATAAATTGGCACTGCATCCCTATCATGCATGAAGTACCATCATCCACCTCAACGGGGCACAAACAGCACCAAGCCAAGCTGGGACTTGACCTCAATTCCTTCCATCAAAAAAAAGATTACCGGTATTGCTACAATTTTGATTAAGAAACGAGTATGTTATGTATGGAGGTAGAATTAGAATGACTTTGTACGAACCCAATTTGTACGATCACATGATGAGATATAAGCTTATGTACAAAATGCCCAGGCTTTACAGCACAAGGTTATTGAGTGCCATTTATCCTTAAAGCAACATCATTCTCAGTATGCTCTATGGTTCAGGTTTATTTTCATTAGTATTTCTGCATTGACACCTAGTTATTCCTCCTCCCAGAAAGAGAAAGAAATGTATACAATAGCATCACAAAAGTCTAAAAAAAAAAAAAAGCTGTGAAGAAATATATGTATTTTTCTTTATCTGGAATGCGGTCATGTGACATACAGCATACTTACGCTGTAAATACATATAGGATTATAGTAGGAAAAATAGACCTGGAAGGAAGAGGGCACTTACAAACAATATTGGGTTGTGGACATATGCTGTAATTAACCTATGGCTCCACCATCATACAACAGGAAATCAGTATGACAAAAAGATATTAGTTAAGAAACATCTGATTAGCTGCCATGCACCACAGCACTTTGCACACTGTCGCTGCCCTTTTCTCGACCCTGCTAAATAAATAAATATGGGCACTACTATTATGTTTTATTCATGCAGCATGTGCTGTTAATGTTTTGGTTAGCACCCACCAATCATTAACACGTCTCTTGGCATATGACAGTATATATAAGGGCGCATTGTGACTGCCTCGGGTAATTCAGATTCTCATTCTGAAAGGACAGAGAGAGAGAGAACATGCTCACAGTACAAACAAATACACCTGCATTATTTATGAATTTAGGGAGAGGATTTCGTTATTCTGAGGTAGTTATGGTTTGCAGCAATGACTAAACGGTCGGAAAAGCAAAACAAAAAGAGAACTCCGGGCAGCCAATAGACCTTAAAATCAATATTATTAATAAAAATAAAGCAAACAAGACTTCATTGTATGCTGCGCTGACAGAGTCTACTGAATATGTTTACTTAAAACAAAAACTAGCCTCCCATCATGTATTTCCTTTCCTCCTAGGGCTCTATAGCTAAATATATTTTTTTTTTTTAAAAATCACTTTCTGTGAAGACTGGTCATGCTGTTCAGTTGCTGGCTCGAAAGCCTGGCCCGTGCACAGGACTAGGTCCCCCCAGCATCCGTCATAGCTTGACTGGCTAACTGCTCAATTAGAGGTTTACAGAGCACATTAACATTACCATTTTTAGTGAATAATCAATTTTGATCAGATTATTTGTGGGAGGGGGATTTGCTGGTAAAATAAGTATGAATAATTCTTTTTCACTCTATGCAAATCTTTCTCGCTTTTTCTGTAAATTGATGCATTGCCTTTTACAATTAAAAATATGAAGATTATCGGATACTTTAAAGCGTCTAAAGTTATTAAACAGAAAAAAAAAAAAAACATGCTCACCTAAGAAGAGGGAAGGCTCTGGGTCCTATAGAGACTTTCCGAAAAGAGTCAGTCTTCCCGAAGATCGCCGAAGCCTCCCGCAACAGCGGAAGTGAGCAGTCTCCGACCCATCGGTCAGAGACTGCTAATGGGGGATCCAGCGCTGGAACACGGGGACCGCAAGAGGAACAGGAAGGCTCTATAGGACCCAGAACATTCTCTCTCCTTAGAGGAGTATCTGTTTTTTTTATATTCACTTCAGACTCGCTTTAAGCAGAGATATACTGAATTCTACCAATGACCATTCTATGGACTGGTATATGCATTTTTGGGATGAGGGTGTCACAGACAAGAATCAGATCTGTGTGAGGAGGTTGTGTTTCTACTATGGAAAATACATGTGCCCGCTACACAGCGCTGGAAGGACGAGACAAAAAAGGACAGCAACCACAAGGTTGCTCGCTTTAAATTTTTTTTTTTTTTTTAATGGCTAGTTGTAGAGCTGCCAGGCCACTCAGAGGACATTGAAACCTGCACACCTCACTCTAGCTCAGCATTTCAGAGGCAGATCAGTGCAAGAGTGAAGCAAGCAGAATCCATTTTAAAAAAAGGAAGCTCGTAAAGTCAGTCTCCAGCCTTCCTTTCAGTTCAGGGCTTCTTAAAGCAGACCTGAACTCCGAGAACTTCCTCTGCTCTAAAAGATAAGCAACATAACAATTAAAGAAAAACATTTCTTTGTTACAGCCGATACAAATCCTGCAATACTGTGTCTACTTCCTGCTTTCACGGAAGCAGACAGAGTTAACATCCTGTGTTTATAAATTAGCTGTTGTGCCAATGCAGCTAGCTGATGCAGCTGAGAGCTCAAATTACAATGATTAGTCACAGATGAGGGTAATTTAGACAGGATAAAGTCTCTAAACGCATACAGTGTGCATCTCTCTCTGTTATTCTGTCCTGTGCAAGAGTTCAGGTACACATTAAATGCATAAACTTTAAAATAACATTTTGTTAACTTACTGAGAAAAGTAAATGTAACCTATACCACTGACTAGGTCATAAAAAGCACTCTTGATATGCACGTCCAAGCAAGTCGATATTGTGCAAGGAAGCTACCGTGCACAAGGATGGAAGCTGCCAAAACACTTCATGTGCCAAATCCCAAAGGAGGAAGTGTATTCCAGTCAGCAAAGCCTTCTGGTAAAATATTATCAGGTTCATCCATTCCCCACCCAGCACACTTTACTATCAATCAAAGTTTGTAACTCTGCACAGACTCTCTGCTCACAGATCTGTTTTAGATGGAAACCCTATTCCATAGGATAACACAGGACAAATACAGGATTATATTGTATAGTATTCTGTTATATAAAGGAAGCCTTTTGGGAGTGGAATGTGGGTGGTTCCATCCCTGACCACCTTTTGAAAATGCAGATTGACTGGGTTTTGAGCTAACACTCTGCCTTTCATATTACTCTCTGCATCACTGACCAAGAATGCAGAAGAGGTCTTCTGATTTCACAGGCTACTGATACAATCTTGATTGTACAAGGTACTTCTATAATATGAGGGACTATGTAAATTATACATTCAAATTATATGCACAGCTTACCCTTCTCTACTACATAACATCAACCCCAAAGAGATCAGCACTGTAGTCAGACAACTTAAAGGGGAACTGAAGTAAGAGGTATACGGAGGCTGCCATATTTATTTACTTTTAATCAATACCAGTTGCCTGGCCGCCCTGCTGGTCTATTTCTCTGCAGTAGTATCTGAATAACACCAGAAACAAGCATGCAGCTAGTCTTCTCAGATCTGACTAAAGTCGGAAATGCCTGATCTGCTGCATGCTTGTTCAGGGGCTATGGCTAATAGTATTAGAGGCAGAGGATCAGCAGGGCTGTCAGGCAACTGGTATTGCTTAAAAGGAAATAAACATGGCAGCCTCCATATACCTCTCTCTTCAGTTCCCCTTTAAGATGGCCGTTAAGATGGCACCTCCATATTGCCTTAAATTTAGAGTTGAACTTACCTGGGGCTTCTAATGGTCCCCTGCAGACGTCCTGTGCCTGCGCAGCCAGTCACCGATGCTCCGGTCCCCGCCTCTGGTTCAGTTCTGGAATTTCCGACTTTAAAGAAACCACTGCACCTGCGCGGCCACGCCCTCCCTGCCACTGACATCACCAGGAGTGTATTGTGCAGACCCAGTACGGTCTGTGCCTGCGCAGTACACTCCTGGTGACATCAGCAGGAGCGAGGACACTTCCACACAGGCGCAGTGGTTTTCGCCCTGCGGTACGGATTTCTCCGTCCCTTTTTCCCCCCTTATAAAACCAAGGGACGGAGAAATCCGTACCTCCCGCGCTACCGCCGCTGTCCGCGCTCCCACCGCTATCCGCGCCGCCGCTTGCGTGGAGATCAATGAACGGGAAAATGCATTCCCGTTCGTTGATCTAAGCCCCCGCAATGATCTGCTGCTTCTATGAGAAACAGCGCGATCATTGTAATTTTCCCAGCCTCATAGTGCTGGCCATCTGGTGGCCAAATAGTAAAACTACTCCCTAAAGCATTTTACATATACAAATACATTTGTTTTACACAATAAATTAACTCATTACCTCCCACACACCCCAATTATTTTTTTTTTAATCAAAGAAAAAAAAAATAGTTACCTTAGGGACAACTTTTTAAATATTTATGTCAAGAGGGTATAACACTGTTACTTTATAAACTATGGGCTTGTAATTAGGGATGGATGCAAAACTGAAAAAAATGCACCTTTATTTCCAAATCCAAATAAAATATTGGTGCCAAACATTGTGATAGGGACATAATTTTAACGGTTTTATAACCGGGACAAATGGGCAAATACATTTCATGGGTTGTAATAACAGTAGCATGCATTATTTAAAAACTATAATGGCCAAAAACTGAAAAATATTTTTTCCCACATTTTTTCCAATATTCCCATTAAAACACATTTAGAATAAAATAATTCTTGGCATAATGTCCCACCTAAAGAAAGCCTAATTGGTGGCAAAAAAAAAAACAAGATACAGTTCATTTCATTGCGATAAGTAATAATTAAGTTATAGACGAATGAATGGAAGGAGCGCTGAAAGGTGAAAATTGCTCTTGTGCTCAAGGGGTAAAACTCCTCAGTGGTGAAGTGGTTAAAGTCGGAGATTCCAGAAGTGAACCGGAGGCGGGGACCGGAGCATCGGTGAGTGGCTGCGCAGTCACAGGACGTCTGCGGGGGACCAATAGAAGCCCCGGGTAAGTTTTTTTTTCCCCCTACAGTAGTCCTTTAAAATTCATATTTCCACTGGTCCAGGTACTAAGTCACCAGCTGCAATCAGATAGTGTGCGATACCAAAACATCCCAACAACATAGGTTTGAATCCAGTCTGGAGACGCTACCTTACCAGTAAGGAGTCCTTGGGCAATACTCCCTAAAACTCCAGAGTGGCCTACAAAGTGTGCTCTGTTCAACTGCAGCTTTAGAGAATTTAGTGTGACAGGAGAAAGAACTATGCAAAAGTCTGTTTTTTTTTTTGGTTTGTTTTAACACAGAGGACCCACCCTCTTAAAGCCAGTGGAGATTCCCTTCTAAAGCCTGGAATCCACTGGCAGCGCGTTTGCAGCTCTTGTCGATCTACTAATACTACTAAAACATTTAGGCACGCCAAGACACTGCAGGGACTAACACAATGTTCAGATATCAAAGATGAATTTAAAAAGTGATGAAAAAAACCCATGCCATCACCATATGGCTATTCTAGAAATAATCAAGAAAACCACACATTTTCCAACATGATGCAAAATTGTTGTAATTTGTATCCAGCGTGGAATCTCAGTTGCTGACAATCTGGATTGGCCAAGCTGCATACTAACTCCAACCAAATAAACAATTTGCAATGTATGGATCACCTCTAACCTATATGTGCTTAAAACAGACCTGAACTCAGAACTTTCTCTCTGCTCTAAAAGATATGCAACAGTATAGTAACCTTTAAAGAAAAACATTGTTACAGCTGATACAAATCCTACAATAAATCTGCAGTGTTTCTACTTCCTGCTTTCATGAAAGCAGGCATTAACATCCTGTGCTTTCAAATGGGTTTATCTGCCGTGGCAGTGAGCTGACACAGGGGAAGGATCAAGTTACAACTTGCGATTAGACACATATGAGGAGGGATTAGACAGGCTAAACTCAGTAAATACATACAGGATGCATTTCTCCGTTTTCCTTCTGTCCTGTGCAAGAGTTTAGGACCACTCACAGCATATTTTTTTTTATTTAGATTCTTGTGAGGTCTCCACGGTTTCATAACAGTTATATGACTGATGCCCAAGCAGTAGAACAGAAAGTTATAGTGACGGAAAGGATCACATATTAACCCCTCACTCTAACGAAGAAAACAAACATTTGTTTAGATTTTCTCTTCCTTTATTTGTGCACTGTCACACTGGAAGTTTTCCATTCACGTTCTGACCAAAGAGGCATCCTTGACTAAAAAGGACAGACATTTTTTTACAAACAAAACTAGCAGGGATGCAACCCTTCTACCTAACCCCGCCCTGGGTAAAGTCCCAGTTGTGTGCAACATTCTGTTTGATGAACTTCCTGTCACATCAGAATTTACTCACAAACTTAATGCATAATAGCTATATACAGGACACTGAAGATATGAATCATTATGACAAGCCTATATATGGTTTGCACACAAATCCATCAGCAACAGACTAGAATAGAAAGCCAATTTAAACTGTAGATCCACTTTAAAGAGGAACTGTAACCAAAAATGTAACTTATTTCCAATCAGTAGTTGTTACCCCCTTTCCCACAAGAAAGCTTTATCTTTTCTCAAACGGATCATCAGGGGGCTCTGTATGGCTGATATTGTGGTGAAACCCCTCCCACAGTGTGATGTCAGGACCTAGTTACTGACATCACACTATGGGAGCCTTGTTGCATTGTGGGAAATTACAGCTATTTCCAACTGCCAAAAAAGCATCTCTTTCCACAGACATCACCTGCCCGCAGTAAAGATGTCGCCATGTGATAAATGTCAAAATGTAAATCAAGGAGAGGAAAGATTTTACAATGGGAAAACCCTGACTAAATAATTTATAAATTATTGTAAAAATTCTCTTCAGGCTGGGTGCACACATGGCTGTGCGTGAAAGGTCGCGTTTTCGGTTATGTGCTTTTTTGTTTTTGTGAGTTTGCATTTTTTACGCATATGCGGTTTTCTATCCTTTTGCTTTGAAGTTTGCGGTACGCATATACAAAACGCATATGCATTTTGTATGAGTATTCAATGCATTTTACTAGTGTCTTATGCAAATCACTAGGAAGACAACAGAAAGCGGAAATACATCAGAAAACAATATAAAACCGCATGAAAAATGCATACAAAACAAATTATATTGCGTTACCATTGATTTTCATTATGTGCATTTTTGAAAATTATGCAACAAAACCAGCATTTTTAAAAACGCATGTTTGCAAACACATACAAAACGCATATGCGTTTTTTGATGCAGCCCATTGACTACCATTATAGGCAAAAAGGCTTAATTTTCTGCTAGTGTGTTCCTAGCCTCAAGGGTAGCTTAGCTTTTAGTTATGCCGGCACACATCCAATTGTGTTATATGACATGAGTTAATGTTAAGTGGGAAGCTAAGGTTAGGCATCAGGAAGGGCTGGTGCACACCAAAACCCGCTAGCAGATCCGCAAAATGCTAGCAGATTTTTAAACGCTTTTTTTTATTTTTATGAGGCGTTTTGCTAGCGTTTTGCGGATTGCTGCTGCGGTTTTCAGTATAGTAGATTTCATATATTGTTACAGTAAAGCTGTTACTGAACAGCTTCTGTAACAAAAACGCCTGCAAAACCGCTCTGAACAGGCGTTTTTCAGAGCGGTTTGCGTTTTTCCTATACTTAACATTGAGGCAGAAACGCATCCGAAATCCAAAAAATGCCTCACCCAGGCATTTTTCGTTTCTGCAAAACGCCTGCCGCTCTGGTGTGCACCACCCCATTGAGATACATTGACCAAGCAGATCCGCAGCCGCAAGCGGATCTGAAAACGCCCAAAAAGCCGCTCGGTGTGCACCAGCCCGAAGAGTTAATCTAATGGGAGGTTAAGCATAGATGTTAGGAAAATTGTTAGTATTTTTACTGTGGAATGGTTACATGTAGACCTATTTAAAGGGATACTGTAGGGGTGTCAGGGGAAAAGGAGTTGAACTTACCCGGGGCTTCTAATGGTCCCCCGCAGGCATCCTGAGCCCGCGCAGCCACTCACCGATGCTCCGGCCCCCGTCTCCGGTTCACTTCTGGAATTTCAGACTTTAAAGTATGAAAACCACTGTGCCTGCGTTGCCGTGTCCTCGCTCCCGCTGATGTCACCAGGAGCGTACTGCACAGGCGCAGACCATACTGGGCTTATGCTATACACTCCTGGTGACGTCAGCGGGAGTGAGGACACGGCAATGCAGGTGCAGTGGATTTCAGACTTTAAAGTCTGAAATTCCAAAAGTGAACCAGAGGCGGGGCCGGAGCATCGGTGAGTGGCTGCGCGGGCACAGGATGTCTGCGGGGGACTATTAGAAGCCCCGGGTAAGTTCAACTCATTTTCCCCTGACCCCCCTACAGTATCCCTTTAACTACTGCTAAAAACAATGCATAGCTAAGATCGCCAATAACGAAACCACCAGAGCTGCCAAGTTGAAACTAAACACAATGCACATTATTCTGTAATGCAAGGTTTTTTTTAAAAGCCACTGTCTCATTTCAATTCACAGCCAGATACGAATTTTTCACATTTTCATAAGTCATTATTTAGTATTTATACAGAGCAGATAGCTTTAGTATTTATACAGAGCGCTTTACAGAGTATATAGTTATGCCACTAAAGCTGGCCATACACTGGCCCGATTTACCGCCGTTTCGACAGCAGATTCGATCACTGGGATCGAATCTGCTGCCAATCGTTCGCGTTACATGCCGAATTGATTCATTTCGTCCGATCCCGTCGATCGCGCCGTGCGGAAAATTACCGTCGATCGCCCGCGGGTGAAGAGCGCATCGCTAGCGGCGTTCGAGTGCCCGACGACCGACGCAATAGAGCCTGCATACATTACCTGCTCCGCCGGCGCGACTGCCCCCGCTCGTCTCCGCTCTTCTCCGCTCTGGTCTCCGGCATGCCTTCACTTATTCCTGCCCGGCAGGAAGTTTAAACAGTAGAGGGCGCTCTACTGTTTAAACTTCCTGCCGGGCAGGAAGAAGTGAAGCATGCTGGAGCCGGAGACCAGAGCGGAGACGGAGAAGAGCGGAGAGAGACCCGGGAGTCGCGCCGGCGGAGCAGGTAATGTATGCGGGGGGGGGGGGGAGCGGCAGCAGCAGCACCACCACAACAGATTGTGAACGGTTTCAGGCTGAAATCGGTTCACAATCTGTTTGCAGTAAAGGTAGCCATACGATCCCTCTCTGATCAGATTCGATCAGATAGGGATCTGTCTGTTGGTCGAATCTGATGGCAAATCGACCAGTGTATGGCCACCTTAACTGTGGCTCACAATCCAACCCCTACCATAGTCATATGTCCATTGTAGTCTAGGGCCAATTTAGTTGGATGCAATTGTATGTTTTTGGGATGTGGAAGGAAACCAGAGTGGATGGAGAAAACCCACACACACCACAGGAGAACATGCAAACTGAGTAGAACGTGTTCAAACATATTTGCTTGGCAACCATGGCAACAACTCAGGTGTAGTCTTTGCCTTACTACATGCGTAATAAGCTGCATGAACTAGGAATCCCCGTTGAGTTGACTGCAGAATGCAAGAAGCTTATTTGTTTCCTACAGTATGTACAACGCATAAAACACTTCAACAAAAAGTGAAATTCAACTTTGAGCAATTAGCGAAGGAAGAGTTTTTAACTGTCAGGAAGTGTCACAAGACCACAAGGCTCAAACTCCGGAACTCACAGCTCTGCAGCTATAGCAGTTTCACACTTATTCTTTATTCCTAAAGACACTTGCAATGTACATTTCTGGATGTCTCTGGATAATTTTAGTACATGAACATCCAAACACCACACACATTACACTGTAGTGACCAGAGAGTCCACTGTGTTAGAAACAATTTGACACCATTTTTGGACAGTCCTCAGGACGAATTCAATACAAGGCAGAAAAACGCCTCACTTCCTGTGTTAAAATGATCCTGTCACATTGCACACAGTTTTAGGCTTGATTTAGTTTAATGATTTGCTTATGTTGCCAGGGCGTTAAAATTGCAAATGCATAAAATAGTTTGCCACATATTCTGTGGTGTTCTGTGTAAACTATTTTTGTGTGTGTGGGAGAGAGAATTTGTTTCAACACATTACTTTTTTCCATATAGGACACATCCGGAGTTGCTGAGACCCGCTTCGGCAGAAAAAGCAGAGCACGATCAGGTCTTTGCTACTGCCCCTGTAGACAATTTTCCTGAGGACGCTGCACTGAATAGGCTGGTGGAGAAGGATGGGAGTAGCTCAGGATTACCCAGAGACTTCCCTCTACCAAGGAGAGCACCCATTTGGGGCAGTTTTTTCCCAAATGGGACGCAACTCAACGCAACGCAACGCATTAATTGAAAATAGGGTCTAAAGTGTACCTAAAACCAATTAATAGCCGCTAAGGATACTACTGCACATAGATATTCATGCAGGTGACAGGCTTCCAAAGAGCTTCTGCAGGCATTTCTAAAACACCTTAAAAATGTACAGTACATTTGTCCAGTGCTTTTAAAGGAGAACTGTAGTGAGAGGTAAATGGAGGATGCCATGTTTATTTTCTTTTAAGCAATACCAGTTGCCTGGAAGCCCTGCTGGTGTATTTGGCTGAAGAAGTGTTTGAATCACACCAGAAACAAGCATGCAGCTAATCTTGTCATATCTGTCTAATTTGTCAGAAACACCTGATCTGCTGCATGCTTGTTCAGGGCCTATGGCTGAAAGTATTAGAGGCAGAGGATTAGCTGAATAGCCAGGCAACTGGTATTGCTTAAAAGGAAATAAATATGACAGCCTCCATATTCCTCTCACTACAGTTCTCCTTTAAGAGGATTGACTCGCAGAGGAAGAGATTCTTTCCTGTTGTTCAAAAGAACCTTCAAAATGCTTAAAAACGGCTTCCCAAAAATGAAGCAGACGTTCCCATTCATATCCATAAGTGGTTGACATGAAACCCACCAGACAATACACAGAGTCTGAGAACTTTGCATCAGCTGCTTCTTTTTACCTCCACGTGAAAGTCACCAGTGACAACAACCTCCTCAAGTGCCATGACTTGTTTCTAGTATAATGAGAGGGCTTAGTAGCACATCTGTGGTTTTACCATCACCAAAAAATAGATTACCGTGCACTTCACTATATAAAAGTCATTGCAATCCAGCTATACCCAACTGTATAAATCACTAGTCTAGAATAAGAGCAGCTTCACAATGAAAGCAAAAAGAGGTGCTATTCCATTAGCCGGGCGCAGCTGAGCTAAGTAATGTACCGATTCATGTTTTTACTGGCAGTCTTTGGCTGCGGCCAAATGTATCAAAAGTGAGTTAACTTAATTAAATTAAGCCGGCGGCAATGTAACAGATGAAGCCGCCGCCTTCGGCTCTGCCTCCTCTCCTCCCCCTGCCTCTCTCCTATAGAACACTAGCAGCCGGGGGACACGCGTGTCCCAGAGAGTCATTAATCGCAAGAAACAAGCAAAGCGGGGAGGCTGCAGACATTGCTTCTGACAGCACCCGCTCTGCAAGAACGAACAGCAGGATTCCCTGCCACGACGAACGACTCGAGGGGGACTCACCCGCTCTGGGGACATCCCCGGCTGCCAGTACTGTATAGGAGAAAGGCAGGGGGAGGAGAGAGCTGCTTCATCTGTTACATTGCCGCCGCCTTAATTTAATTCAATTAACCCACTTGATATATTTGGCCGCAGCGTGACGGCCAGTAAAAACATGAATCGGTACATTACTTAGCTCAGTTGCGCCCGGCTAACGGAATAGTACCCAAAAAGAAATACTCCAGTACTAACTTTTTCTAGCTCCCTTACAAAGCCTAGAAAACCAAAACAATGGATATAACAATTTGATGATATGTGTTCCCTGCAGGAGGCAGGAAAACTCAACCCTTATTTATACAGCCACCAGATGGCTCAGCACGACATTAATGCATTAGCAATAGGATTAAATCTAATTCATGCACCATAATTATTTGCAGAAAAATGCATAAGGAGCCCTGTCAAAATACCAAATATATTAGCAAGCAATAGGATTAAGAACAAAAAACGTAACCATATTCCGTTATCACTTACAGTATTGGTTATCTGTAAGAAGCAGGTTGAAAGCCAGCTGTGAGTAGTTCTATATCCAACCCAGAACAGTCCCTTCAGATCACCATAAACATGACAGTAATATGCGGGCTGCTATGTAGCCCTTCACTAACTTCAGATTAACCCCGTGCAAGCCTACAGAAAGGTAATGCCCAAAGCATTAGAGGTGCACCCGTTACAACTAACAGACACTGAACAAACGGTAAGGGCTGCTGAACTCTGAAGCTTACTTATTTTCATATGGCAAATTAGGTCGCCACGGCAAAGTAGAAACAAACCCCAGTAGAACAAATATTTTCCTTTTATTTCAATAAAAACTATACAAGTAAATGCTTAAACTGAATTCTTTAAACACAGAGTTACTTTACTACTCAGAAAATGCACCTGGTTCATACATGCTGTAATAAATATAATATATACCGTATATACTCGCATACAAGCCAAATTTTTTACCCCAAAAAAGTGGCCCAAAAGTGGGGGTCTCGGCTTGTATGCGAGTCACTTATATTTTGTGCCTATGTCTAACCTTTTGAGGATTGGAGAGTGGCTCAGAGAGTGCAGCGGTGATTCT
This sequence comes from Hyperolius riggenbachi, assembly GCF_040937935.1. NCBI lineage: Eukaryota > Metazoa > Chordata > Amphibia > Anura > Hyperoliidae > Hyperolius > Hyperolius riggenbachi. The sequence goes on along the minus strand of NC_090646.1, from coordinate 237,163,854 downwards.
GAACAGTGAGCAGGCTTGCAGTGCCTGCAGCGATATGTTTCACGAGCTGATCGGGGCTGAAGGGGAGCAGACAGCTGAGAGATCAGATGCGGAGGGCGGAGAGCATAGCTGCAGCCGTTAGATGTCTATGGCGAGAGCAGAGCAGGAGCGATGGATGGCCACAGAATAGAAACACAGCAGGAGCGCTCTTCCGTGTTCATAATCTCGCGCTTCCTGCTGTTTCCGCACCTTGTAAACCTATTGGCTATTACCAGTCAATGGGCTTACAAGGTGCAGACAGCAGGAAGCGTGAGATTATGTAGATTCGCACTGAAGGCATCCAAACTATGAATTAACACATGTGGAAGTATAGTACATAACCAAAAAGTGTAAACCGAAAATATGTCATATTCTAGGTTCTTCAAAGTAGCCACCTTTTGCTTTGATTACTGCTTTGCACACTCTTGGCATTCTCTTGATGAGCTTCAAGAGGTAGTCACCTGAAATGGTTTTCACTTCACAGGTTTGCCCTGTCAGGTTCAATAAGTGGGATTTCTTGCCTTATAAATGGGGTTGGGACCATCAGTTGCGTTGTGGAGATGTCAGGTGGATACACAGCTGATAGTCCTACTGAATAGACTGTTAGAATTTGTATTATGGCAAGAAAAAAAAGCAGCTAAGAAAAACGAGTGGCCATTGTGGTGAATAAAATGGCATATCGCGCCCACCGATGACGCACATCGATTGCGCCATCAGTAGACGTGACATTCTCTCTTAAAAATGACATGCAAATGTCTCTTTTACCCCTTCTGAGAACATTGCAGAGTACAGTAACCCCCCCCCCCCCCCCCCCCCCCATGTCCTGTATTAGGTCAGCAAGGAATTTCACACGTGGCTCGACCTCCTGTGGAGGACCATTTGCTACCACAGCCCTCTCCCAAAAAGCCAGCTCGAACTGGCACAGATAAGTATCCCCGCCAAAATCATACAAACGAAGAGAACTTTCATTTATTAATAATTCAAAATAGGCTTGTCACAGAAAGACAAAAATTACGTTTTCTGATACCCATAAGCCAGTTTTGTAATTCCACCGAATTACAATCTTCCCACTGTCAGGAGTCAGTCAGGAGACTGCTTTATTCAGTCTGCACAAAGCGAACACGATAGAATAGGCATGTGCAGCCTCATTTGATACAGGGTCGCAGGCAGCTTATGGATATAGTCTCGGATTTGCGATGCGCCAATCTGGAGCGGAGTCACACAGAGCCAAAAAATGTAACATTTATTAATTCTCTGAGGTCTGGGGGTGGCAACCTTGCTGCCAGGAGGTAACCCAGCCTTCCCTCCACCTACCGTATATGCTGGCGTATAAGGCGACTGGGCGTATAAGACGACCCCCCAACTTTGCCAGTTAAAATGTAGAGGTTGGGGTATACTCGCCGTATAAGACTACCCCATAGTAGGAGTCAGGGTGCCGGGTATCAGGCAGAGCTGTAATTACCTTATGCTGCAGTCATCCGGTAATAAGAAAGATAGATCGCGTTCTCAGTTTAAAAAATAACTTGTTGTAACAGCTTCTTGCGAGCAGCCACTCGCACGGGTAGCAGTGCAGCTTCCTGCGTCCCTTGACTGGTGACGTGTGCGCTCCAATGATGAGGCTCACGCCGGAAGAGATTGCCGGGTTGTATTGTGGAGCGCACACGTCACAAGTCAGGTGATGCCGGAAGCTGCATTGCTACCCGTGCGAGCGGCTGCTCGCAAGAAGCTGTTATAACAAGTTATTTTTTAAACGGAGAACGCAATCTATCTTTCTTATTACCGGATGACTGCAGCATAAGGTAATTACAGTTCTGCCTGACACACGGCACCCTGACCAGACCTGACATTCTGGCACTCGGCGTATAAGACGACCCCCGACTTTTCAGTTGATTTTTCAGGGTTAAAAAGTCGTCTTATACGCCAGTATATACGGTAGTTTGGAGGTAATCCAGCCCCAATTCTAAGATTGTATAAATATGGGGCCAGCAGAGCCCGCCCGGTTACTTCATCATTTCATCTGCTAAAGAAGAGCTTGGAACATGTGTTTCACAGAGGGACCGACGCATGCATTTTTCCAAGGACTCTTAAAGCCCATTTAAACCGGACTCTTTCTTCATTCTCCAAATGGACTGCTCAGCCGTAACTAAAGTAAGAACTTTCTGATTTTATCCCTTTTATTTTTAAGCTTTGTGTGTATATGTTAATTGGTGTATATGTTACGGCCAGAACCCGAAGTGTGGCCACTTCGCATTCTGGCCAGCCACTTCGGGTTCTGGCCGGCCAATGTGCGAAGTGGCCGCAGCGCAGCGGCCAATGTTAGAAATGTTATGTTTATGCCGTCTCGCTGCGGCCAAATTAATGACAACTTGCTTAATTGAATTAAATATAGCCGGCGGCAATGTAATAGATGAAGCCGCCGGCTTTCGCACTGCCTCTCTCCTCCCCCCCGCCTCTCCCCGCCTCCCATACAATAAGTAGCAGCCGGCGGGGACACGCGTGTCCCCGAGAGTCGTTCGTCGCAACAGGGGAATCCTGCTGTTCCTGCAGAGCGGGTGCTGGCAGAAGCAAATGTCTGCAGACTCCCCGCTCTGCTGCCCCTGCCGCGACGAACGACTCTCTGGCTGCATGTCCCCGCCGGCTGCTACTTATTGTATGGGAGGCGGGGAGAGGAGAGAGGCAGTGCGAAAGCCGGCGGCTTCATCTATTACATTGCCGCCGGCTATATTTTATTAATTTAAGCAAGGTTGTCATAAATTTGGCCGCAGCGAGACGGCGTAAACATAACATTTCTAACATTGGCCGGCCAGAACCCGAAGTGGCTGGCCAGAACGCGAAGTGGCCACACTACGGGTTCTGGCCGTAACCTATATAACTGTATGTAATGCATTTTTGTTATTAAACGTTTTAAAAAATAGTTTTGCGGTTATGACCTGTTGCTGTACATACACAATCGTACCCATTCTCCTGAAACCGCTACCCTGTGTTTACTAGAAGTGTACATTTATAACCCGTATGCGTGAATCCGGCTCAGATAGTCAGAGCTGACCCAGATTCCTGCATACTGCAAATGGTTAACCGAGCACTCTCGAAGTATTAGCATAATTACAGTAGCGGGCTGTGTAACCCACTTGGTGGCAGATCTTTGAATTGTATGTGTGTGGTGAATCCTTTGGCATCCGAACGCCTCTCCGCTAGTCAGTTCATCAAATTGCGAAGTCAGGTTTACGCTTCGTGATGAGCAAAATGACAGTGTGAGAGGATTTCTGATGCTGATCGATTGACCCGCCCGCAGACCGGCCTTGCTGTCAGTCCAAAAAATTGGGAACAAAACTTTGAAAGTGTCCCAGTACCGGGATCCTCAACTTCAGTCAGTCGCCGACAGTCTGCGCAAGAGAAGTGCGCTCTCTACGTATCTCTCCAGAGAGATACGTAGAGGGCACACTTCTCTTGCACAGACTGGCGGCGACTGGCTGAAGTTACAGGAAGCCCCAGGTATGTATAAAAAAAAAAAAAAAAAAAAAAAGTTTAGTTAAACTCGTCCCAGGTTTCCTTTAATTTTCAAAAGCCCTTACTGAATGATCATTGCTCATTCCAACTGCCAATTATTGAGCCAGATATTTTTTTTTTTTTTTACTATGAATAAACAAAAATTAAGTAAAGGTTTTGGGCCCTAGATCATGTTCAGATTGTAATTAAAAGTTTTAGGTTTTATACTAACTTCATAAATACTGTATGTGACAACATACAAACAGTCCTTAAGCCACGTAGCAATATTGCATGTTTCACGGATAAACGGTAGCTGCTTTTTCAGAGGCAAATCTTCCTAATATGAAAAATTGTGACTGTAGGCAATTAAAAGCAAAGTATGTGGGCTACAATATAACACCACATCTCAAATGCCCCCAGTGTCATGTTCGTCTGGTTAGCCAGGTGCCAATCAGATTGTATCGATAAAGATTGCTCGTCAATGGTATTCACTGGAGGACTAATTATTAAATCCTAATGTTCGGCTTCAAAAAAAAGGGGCCGAAATGGTGTGCAGCTCAGGGAGTCCTGCAGTAGGTCATGGTGTGGCCAGGTGGGCTGGAGGTCTTTTTACTACCTACTTTGACAGCAGCATAGGAGAAAAATAATTTAGAGTGCATTTGCTCCGAGACAAATTTACATCTTATAGGTACATATTTAATATTTTCCGCGTTAGTGCTCTATACACATGCTAGTTGAAAATCAAGTGAGGTAGCCAATTAGGACTGCCTCTGATGAGAATCTAGGGTGTGTACACCTGCCCCCTGACACCTTGGTAAGCAATCAGCCTGGTGGAACAACTCATCCGTGTACTATCCCCACCATGTGATGCACCTTGCGTACCTCTCTGTTGGTCTTCCTTTGCCCTGCATATCAACATTATTCGCTAGCCCGCAGGCCAGTGATGTGTCCACAATCTTAGCACTGCAATTTCACTTGAGGGATCAAGTCTCGATCCTTGCCAGGCAACAAGCCTTATACATTTGTATGAAGCTTTAGTTAGTGAAAACTGCATGACAAAGCTATGTTTGTGTGAGGGCTGGACCTTTGAAAAACATATGCAAATTATCTCTGTTACAAAGATGGTTAGGAGAACGTCTTGTGTCTGGAGGAAGCCTTGCCCCTTTGATACTCTATCAGTCTTTCAATAAAGTTCAAGGTATCACGGAAAAACTCACTTTACCCTTACTGGTGACATTTGCTCCAGCCCCTGAATAACTGCATATTTTGACATAACTTCCATTCTAGGTAGCTTAAAAGACCAAACTCACAAACTGCAATACTGTACATTTATTGCAGAGTAGAATGCACTATAAATTACTTTTTTTCCTATGCCATCACTTACGGTAGGCAGTAAAAATCTTGACAAGTTTTGGACTAGGCCATCTCAGAAGGAATCCTCAGGGTGTTTTTTGTTTTTTTTTGTTTGTTTTTTTTAACTACAAAATAAACACCTACTTTAGCAGGTGGACTGAGCAACTGCCATTCAGTAAGTGGTTTGGAAAATAAAGAAAAACAATGAGAATCCCCCAGAAGGCGATGGACTAGTCTAAAGCCTGTCAGATTTTTATAATCTCTTGTATGTGACTTCAACATAGGAGAAAGGAAATGTATAGTGCATTTTACTCTAGCACAGAAAAAAACATTGTAAAAATGCATGTGTTTGCATATGTGTACATTTTTAGATTTTTGCGACCTTGGTCCATTAATTATATACTTTATCATCGTATGCCCAATTTAAAGTGATCATGTAGTAAACATGATATATATCAATGTTGCGTTTGTGACTTTACTATTTACAGAGCTGATTTCTTTACTTGGCATTAGTGGTGTTACAAGCATGGGCTCATGTCCTATTGTTACGGGTAACATCCGTGTACTTCCATATTTACACATCCTTACCAGTGGAGCCGGTATTCATCATCCCTGAGAGGTCTACAAGCGAAACGCACAGTGCATAAGTTGAATCATTCGGGGACAGCAGGTCATCAAAGAGCTGTCAGTTTTCAAACATTTTTCCATTTTATGTTAAACAGGATCTGCCACTTTTCCCAGATTCAGTTCTAACAGTATCATAAAATCAAGTCTATGCTGCGCTCATGACAGCAGAAAAGCCCTTGAGATTTCTGCATATCAATTCACAGGAGCAGCCAGAAGAGGATTCCAAGTGCAGAGCTGAAACACCAAAGTAATCAGACTCTTTAGCTGAACAGCCTGTCTGCAGGAGAAAAGAAAAGCTGCACAGAGTTATATTGTGGTTTGATGTTACCAGAGAGAGAAAAAACGAATGCTCTGCATGAGATTTTACAATGTCTTTGAAAGACTGATCAAGCAAAAAAAATGATACTGCTGAAAAGTGGGTGTCATGGGCCCGCAAGCAGTGCTGATCATCTAGGGTCAGTAAGTGGCTATTTATACGTCAGGCCGTCAGGCCACTCCGTAGCCGCAAATGTTATACTGCTGGGTTTATCAGCCGGCTTATCAGTGTCACCTTTACTCTTCATTTACTGTCAGAAGCATGTAAATAAATCAACCTTGAAATACAGCTCTGACAAGAGTATGACAGGTAAAAACCAGCCAGTATTGAGAAAACCGTCACAGCTGAAATCACTATAAGGGATGCAAGACAGTCATAGAATTACGCAAGGCCAACCTTAAAATAAAAAATTCTTTATATACTAAAATCAAAATCTAAGCCTATGTACTAGTTGTTGCTCTCATTTTAGCTTTACTTTTGCATTGTATTCTTGCCCAGCTTACTACCACATGGTGCTACAGCAAAGTAAATACATTTATACAAGCAATAATCAATCAGTGAGCAGCTTAGATTTGGTATGAGTACACCTGTATGAAAATCTTCTACGGATAAGAAAAAAAAATGTAAATAGGGAGACTTGCCAACAAATAGAGTTGCAGATGGCTTGCCCATTCAACTTGACCATCTCCTGATTTCCTGGCTACCACTAGAGCAGTGATGGCTAAACTTTCAGAGGCCGAGTGCCCAAACTGTGACCTAACATCGACTTATGTATCACTGAGTACCAATGAGGGGGTTTGCGCCATGCCAAAAAATGGGTGTGGCCATGACATTGTATCGGCGGAGCTAACGTAATGATGTAACAGCGAGGCATAAGAAAGCAGTGTTTCTGCCATGATATGGTGAAACAAGGATTCGCATAGTGGGTGTGCAGAAACGGTTTGATGCTATTTATTAGTATACCCGCCGTAACCCCAAAGCAGCAAATATAGCCAACTATGACCATTAAATAATAAATGCAGCAACAGTTACCCCAGGCACCAGAAAATAAACGCAATGTGGGCAACATTTCAGCAGAAAATAATGCAGTGGGCAACATTTCAGCAGAAAATAATGCAACGTGGGCAGCATTTCACCAGCAAAACGCAGTGGGACAAATTTCACCAGAAAATAAACACAGTGGGCAGACTCAGAGGACTCAGTGACTATCCCTGGTAAAATGAAGATTTTCCTAGTGACAGACAGCCTCTTTCCATTGTGGGGGGGAGCAGCCTTTTGTGCAATTCATTGGCAATTTTTCAATTCCCATCCAAAAGAGCCAGAATTGCATCCCAATCGCCTCTAAAATGTTGCATGCAGAGTTTGCGATTTATGCAAGTCGCAGATACTGCAGTGAGCGTGACCCCATAAGGATACATTTGTTACAGCACAAAGTGCTGAAAGGCTCACCAAAAGGGCCCAAGTGTGAACCAGCCCTAAAAGGCCCTTGTGTATCAAACGGAGGCTGCAGCTCCCAGATAGGCACGCATTCACCACGGTGCACGCAACAAAAGGCCAGCCCTCTCAATCCAACCATGGATCAACACTCCGTACTAGTAATGCTGACTCAACTGTATTTCACTCAAAAGATGAACATTTAAGAGCAAGAAAGCCTATAGCATTTCACACCTAGTGCTTCATAAGTCATGATGAAGCCCCGTATGGTGTGAAACGCAATAGAGATTCTTGCAATTATATGTGCATATTTTGATTGAAATAATCCTCAGAGACAGCAGAGCTACTGAGTGCAGGTTTCTTCTATGGTTTAAAAAAAAGAATTTCCCAGCCCATGAGCAAGTTGTGGCTATTTTTGTTTTCAACAATATTTCAAAACATGGTAAATTGCCCTTACAGGTACATTAACAAAAAGTATCAGGAATCAAGAGAATTTCAACACATTTGTCAACAGAACGATGACCAGCTGGCCACAAAAAAACCCACCCATCACAACCCCCTGTCATCTCTGTGATCAATTGCCCACCATTTAGATTACCTACTAGATCTCAAGCCTACCCAATGTCCCTTGGAGCTGTTCCATAAGGTACCATTTGTTAAAAATGTTCCATTAGGTCTTGTAGCGCTTTCCTGGAGTGCGAGGCAAGAATGAAGAGCTTACATTTGTCCTTGTGAATAATTGCCTCCAGTTTGTCTTAGTTGTAGCTATTCTACGCAATATTGTGCCTTAAGTTGAGATTGTTACGCAGACTGTCATACAGAGTACCGCAGCTAATAACTTCTAAAACACGAAAATAAAATAAAGATACATGTTGGAATGTTATTCTTAATCTGTGGATCCCACTGAAAATGTAAATCTTCAAAATAAAAAAACGTTGAGAACCCCCATGTTAGGAAACCTTGCAATTCCATGTCCTACCTGTGGATGGCATTTTGGACTATCTTGCATATCCACTACTCGCCACCAGATGTCCTCAGCAGGAGTTTCTCTGTAATTAGCAGTCAGCTGCAGAGAGCCTATTTGAAGACTCCACCCTGCTACAGACTTTGCCAGAGCTTCAGTTCTATAGGCCTCTGCTTGCTGCCTGAACTCCTGGTCCCATTGCCTGTTCCCGATCTGACCTCTTGCCTGATTTACCTTGTCTCTGGATTCTGATTTTGTACTGTATTGCTCTCCTGGTTTTATTTTGTGTTTGTCTTTACTTTCCCGTGAGAACCATTTGGTACTGCATTCTCAGATCTGTATATAGTGTATATAGTTCTTTCACTTATAGTATTTAGCCTGTGTGGTGTGTATGTGGAATAATTATTCACGGTTGTATATATTTTTGCACTTGCTGAATAAACACCATTGTTTGTACAGCACATACAGAAGATGAGACAGCAAGTATCAGAGTGGTCACCAGCTCTGCTGTCTGTGAGGTTTATAACACCCCATATATTCTCTGAAAGGCTGGATATCCACCTGTGGTACCAAAGACTGCAGCAATTATTTCATAGGCTAAAAAAACAAAAAAATTCTGATGCGCTAACGTCTAGAATAATTTTTCAAATAGGCTGACAGATTTGCAATGGTGGCCTTGCTGGTTCCTTCACATACACAAAAGCAATGTTCAAATATAGGAGTCAAGCTCAGGGAATAACCCACTTTGTATCGAGCACATGACCTAATTATTGCTTTCAAATACCAACTAAATTGACAACTGAAAGCAAATGGGACTAGATGCCAAGTACAAGTTAGGTGACAGACAGCAAGTGAATGGTCTTAGATCCTTCATCACCAACTTTCTATTAGAAATACACATTATACATACTCTACAAGTGGCATCCACAGAAAGTCATTCACACACTAGAATTATGAAGCATAATAAGCCTGGTATTCATTTTCAATTTTGATTGGGTAATGACTGAGCACAGCAAATTACTACACCACCATGTATTATGAGGGCCAACAGATTTAGAAAAACTATGAACATATTGTGCAGGTAAGCTCATATGCTACATGGAGGGTGTAAAATTGGCCAATTATCGGGCAAACAAATTTGGAGGTTTATACGCACCTACAGTATGGCACATTCATGGAGCACCACACTCTTACGAACATAAGGAAAAGTACTAGGAAACCAAGACCCTAATTGACTTGGTTAGCAGCAGGGCTGTGGAGTCGGAGTCGTGGAGTCTGAGCAATTTTGGGTACCTGGAGTCTGAGTCGGGAAAAAATGCACAGACTCCGACTCCTGATGAATTTGTAACTAATTAAAATAGAAAATATGATAAAATGTTCTATTTCTCAGATAATAGTCATTAAAAATAATGTATATATACAGTATATACAGTAATAGCTGTGTTCAGTCCACAAAAATGAAATAAACCAATCAAAATGAGTTACTTGTGCTGCTTCAATAAAGCAGTCCCCATAATTTTAAAGTCAGATATACATATCTGATTGTGACTGTATATATGATGTGTACACAGGAATCTCATATATACGAAATAACATCTATGCTGTAAGAATAAAGCCTGATGTGTAGCCGTGCCACTAATAGAGATGGTCAATGAGATGGAAATGATTCTGCATTGATGCTGGTTAATGCAAATGTATGCACTCTTTGCTCATGAAATCAAATAAATTGATTTTTTAAAATTTGGTTTGGTGACTGAAGTAAAGGGTACCTGAGGCGAATTAAAAGAAAAGCTTTATACATACCTGTGGCTTCATCCAGCCCCCTTTAGGCCATTCGGTCCTTCGCAGTCCTCCTCCGCCACCTGGATCTTCTGCTACGAGTCCTGGTAATTCAGCCAGTCAGTGCAGTCTGGCTACGTGCTGCTTCCACAGCCAGGAGCGTTCTGCACCTGTGCAACAGTGCTGCGCAGGTGTAGTACGCTCCCGGCGGCGGAGTGTGTGCATGCACACTACGTCAGACTGGCTCAAGTACCTGGACTCATAGCAGAAGATCCAGGTGGCGGAGGAGGACATCAAGGGACTGATTAGCCTGAAGGGGGCTGGAGGAATCCCCATGTACTGTATGTATAAAACTTTAATTTCATCTGTCTCAAGTTTACTTTGTTACACAGTAGTACTATACTCTACATATGCTCTCCCCACAGAGCTGCAGGGAATCCACTGAGAATGTTGTGCACATTGAACAGAGGTGTTGTCTGTTTACAATCTCCTCATTCCCCTGCAGAGTACCTGCACATCATTCTTACATGTACCCACAGTTACATTGCCTAGGGCCTGATGTCCTTTGTTCCGGTCTGTACCTTTTACAAGTACTCTTACCAAAGACTAGTTTTAGCCTAAAGGGAATACATATAGTAGTCTACATATCCTTCTCACTTCAGTTGTCTTGTAAAACTCCTAAGCGTTGGCAGTTAAGAGACGAATTTCACGTTACATACTGTTAATCAACAAAATTGTAATATGCAAATTAGAGTAGTCGGAGGAATCCTAAACTGAGGAGTCGGTGGATTTTTGGACCGACTCCACAGCCCTGGTTAGCAGGAGACAATATTTACTATTTCTCCCACCATAAAAGGCAGTAAGGGCTTGAAAAATCAAATGACCAATTTTGTTCGATCACTTTAAGGAATTTCCAGAGTTCTCAAATGCATATAGTTACATAGTTGCATAGTTATTTTGGATGAAAAAAAGACATACGTCCATCGAGTTCAACCAGTATAAAAACTGGTTGAAAAAGTCTGACTTTTGCAAGGGCCTGCTTTTTGTAGCTGCATTTTTCATTGTGTGCAGACCCGATGCCAGCTATTTATTGACACCCACATTTCATACTTTTACCAATATTTTCTATGGGTGCCTATGAGGTGCTCAAACTTGCCGCTAACAGGTGCCCAAATTTCCTGCTTTCCGAAGAACTCGGTTAATGATCTTATGCAACAGCTTATAAACTGTCAAGTACCAATAATAAGATTCAGGATGCACCACTTATTACATTTGCTGTAGCGCTAACAGAATGTGTAAGCAGGAGCTTCAATGTCACATGAATATTAGAATACAATAGATTGCAATGGTGCTTAACCGTCCAAAACTACAAAAAAGTCCTTAAAAGTGTACCTACCCCATCAAAGTTGTCCTGAATAAACAGTAAAAGTTGCATCCCGTGTTCAATAAGATCAAAAAAAAAAATTGATCTAAGTTAATTGGTCCACAGCAATAAAGGATCCAAACTACTGTATACCGGACATCAAAACCAGTAGCGATTGCATCCGTTAAAAAAGTCCATTACTCCGATTGACCTGTTTAACCACTTTAGTACATTCCGTCTTTCGCCCCTTCAGAGACTGCTGGTGCAAAAGCCGGGCTTACAGACGTCACGCCACACGGTAACTGGCTCACAGTGATCACAGGGTCAGGAGCCAATGAAATAGTCTCCGGAAGCTCTGTGGTCATAACGGTAGCAAGGCGAGTGAGCTGCAGCAGCGGGAGAGTGGCACACAGTGGTAGCGGTGGGCGCTTTGAGTCCGCCAGGAGAAAAGCGCACTATAAATGTTATTTGTCTCGTCTATGCGGCATGTGGAAGTTCAAATCTACGCCCTGGCTGGCTTCGGCAGATATAAACATGGCATAGATTTTAACTACGGCCGTCCAAAAACAATTAAGGAAATAACTGCCAATGTAATTGCTTAAGATCGAATGGGCACACCACCTTGCTCTGTTTTATACAATACAATCTGTATAACGTGATCAAAAATATGTTTTCACTAAAATGGAGTACATTAATGGTCATATTAACAGTAATAATCCAAACATTTGTATAGCGCTTTTCTCCTGTCTGACTCAAAGCGCTCAAGAGCTGCAGCCACTGGGACGCGCTCAAGAGGCCACCCTGCAGTGTTAGGGAGTCTTGCCTTGAACGCTTTACTGCTCTCAACCAGTAGACTAGCCAGCCACTAGAGGCTGAACAATATTTTTAGTAAATACTTCTAGTTCAGTTTGGTTTGTCTCCAATAAAGCATTTTAATAATTTCTAAAAGTTGGCTTTGTTTGTGGACTATCATTGTGTAGGTTCCCAATGTGGATGTATTTTTCTTAGTAGTTCAATTGTGGGTATTTCATCCATATGGTGCCCATACACGGTGCAATAAAACGTTCGATCTTACCATTTATTCAACCAAAACGATCGAATTGATTGAGAGTCAAATATACACATATATACACACATATATACACACATATATACACACATATATACACACATATATATACACATATATATACATACATACATACATACATACATACGTACGTACATACATACATTTTTTTTTTAATCAACAAAAAACGATTATCCCTTTTTTTCAATAAAAATCTAATCGGGCATGTTGGAAAAATCTTTATATTCGATCTAACTGAATAATTGAATTAAATCTAATCGAAAAAAAAAAAATGAAAACATTTTATCATGTAGGAGTACCAATAGAGGCACTTCTGGTTCAATTGTTGACACATTGGGCTCAATTCTGGTAGCGTTTAGTAAATTACCTCATGGAATTGGGTTTACCTCATGAGGGAAATCAACTTTTGAATTCTGGTAGTTCAAGTAAAGTTTTACCTCATGTAATTTCATGAGGTAATTCATGTGGTAATTTTCTACTAAAAATGTGTGGTATTTAGTAGTGAAATACCTCACACTTGAATTCTGAAGTGAAATAAGGTGTGTGTTTGCATGCCTCTTACCTCACATAATTAGACCTACCTCTACCACATGATAAATGCAGTGCTGTGACAGAATTGTGATTTCTGTCACATAACATGGAGCATTTTCAGCTTGTTCTGTGTTCAAGGCCCCCATATTTTGCTGAAATAAGTAAAAGTGATCTGACCAACACCCCCCCCCCCCCCCCAGCTTCCATTTTGTTTTAAAAAAGAAAAAGTGCTCCAAACCCTGTACAATCCTTCATCTGCCGCGCCCCCCCTCCCCCCCCCCCCCCCCCCCAACATTGCCATTTCCCAACCTCTGGTTGGAAAAAAAAAAAAAAGTAAAAATGCTTCAACCCACAGCCTCTATTTTAAAAAAAAATTGTAACACTGTGGCAAACACCGATCTTCCCCCCCCCCCCCCTCCTCCTTTGGTTAAAAATGCTCCGAGGCCCCCCCCCCCCAGCAGCCTCTAAAAGTAAAAGTGCTGTAACCTCCCCTCCAGACCCCCAGCCTCTAAAAGTAAAAGTACTCAGGGCCCGTTTCCACTCTCGCGGAAACGGCCGCGAATCCGCAGAGTTTCCCCGCAGGCAAATCGCGCGGGGAAACTCTGCCATAGGGGACAACGGCGCCGCCGGCCGAATCGCTTGCAGTAGCGATTCGGCCGGAAACCCCCACAGAATTCGCGGCGGAGGCTGCGATTCCCATAGCCGTGCATGGCACGGCTGATGGGAATCGCCTGCGATCCCGCCCACCCGCTCAGTGCCGGCGTGCGTCTACGAGACGCACGCCGCACTAGTGGAAACGAGCCCTCACACCCCCAGTCTCTAAAAGTGCTGACCCCTCAACCAGCCTCTAAAAGTGCTCCGACCCCCCCCCCCTCCCCCCAGCCTTTAAAAGTGCTCCTACCACCCCCTTAAATGAGCTGGATTTTTTTTTTAATGGATGCCTATAAATTTACTTTTCATAGGTTGCTACATAATCAAATACACCTTCCCTCAAAAAAAAAAAACATCTTCCAAAGACTATCCTAACTTATGGAAGACAATTAAAGACTATGGCCTCGATTCATTAAGCATTCCCGCATGCGGATATGCTGAAAACGGCTCACTTTACCGACCACACAGCAAAATCTATATTCATAAAGGCTTTTTCCGCATGAAAAGCAGACATTCGCGAGCAGAGTGATAAGTCACCGCCTTGCGCGGTGATTATCATAACAAAAGTAACAAGTAGTCAATTCATAAAGATTAGAGGTAGCGGTATGCGGACGGGTATTACCGCTACCTCTGATGTGGCGAGAAGCGTGCGGAATACACTGCAGTGAATGGGACAGACCTCCCAAGCAGCTGCAGAGAGAACACCGCACGGAGGGACTCCGCCTGCTTCTCCTGTTTCCGCATGTCTCCCGACAGCCTAACGCCTGCCTACAGCGGAATATCTCCGCACGCCTGTCACAACTAGCAACATTTTTATGAATTACCACCCTGAAGGCTGAAATACCGACAGCGGTGTTTCCCCGCTCGACGTTACCTTCCCGACAGAACTTTTATGAATAGAGGCCTATTACTTATTTGCTGCAGGCTTACCACTGAAATACCTCATGTTTTACCTCACTCTATGCATTTACCTCATGTTTTACCACATGTTTTACCACGTTTTACCTCATGTTCTGAAATGGAGAAAAATCTTTCAGAATTGATAAAAGAAGAGGAAAATACCTCATGAGGTATTTTACCTACCAAAAAATATTTACCTCACAGAGCTACCAGAATTGAGCCCATTGGCTCATTTTTGTTTTATTTTTTGTTGTTGTTGTTGCTAGTTTCAGTTTGATTGTGGAGACACAGTTTGTTACGAAAGCAAACTTGTAACTGGTTGTCTTTAGGTAGGACATTTCGGAACATTGTAACAAAACAAGAGAATTTCCATTCAGACAACCCCAATTCCGAGCACATCCTCTGCCATATCTAGTTACACGGGAAAACATTGCTAAATGATTCCTCCTCTGCAGATAGAGAAAAGTTCACCTTCCCGTACAGTGTGATACAATTTCAGCTAGAACAGAATAGAAATGGCAATATAATGAGCTTAGTGCAATTCCTGTTTAGAATGTAAGTATAAGCTCCTTCATTTGTATTCACCGAGCTTTGTAAAAGGTTCCCATTTTCAGTTTGTACAGCATTTTCATCACTATCTTTTTTCATCCACAGTTAATGTCAAGCTATCACCTGGTTTTATTATCCATTATTTTAGACAGGCAGGATAGCAGGGGAAAAAAAGGAAAAAGATTCAGATTAAACTTTCATTTTATATTCCTTTCTCTGGTATGGCCATGTTTGACAAATTGATTTTTATTGAATAAAGGCTTTAATTTTTCCGCTGGAAAGAAATAATTCACACAAGATATAATAGAATACATTTCATAGGATTGGGACCTTCAAGACGAATCTGTGAAGTATTGGAAATACATCTATGCTGCTGAAAAACAAATTGAGTAAGTGCTATAAGAGAGATAATGAATGTGCTTTATTTCAGTCCAATGACTTGGACCAGACTCATTCTGCAGAGGCCATCTCGTTCACATCTAGCTTCAATTGTTTCAAATGCCAGCAATGTACGTGGAGATAGAAAAGGGTGTAAGGTTTCAGAAATTCATTGGTTTCTATTATAAAATTGTGGAACCTGTGGTGTGCAGGTCATTCCCCCCAGGATTTACAAATGTATTCAGCAGCTGGATTTTAGCAGTGGATCACAGATCCACTAGCCTGGTAAATGATCTACTCTTTGTATTGCTAAATAAGTCCAAAAGACCCAAAAACAACATCTTCCCACACTGCCTGACACATTTTAAATGGTCATGAACCTAATTGACAGTAAATCTCTAAGCTTGTTGCCACTATGGGCAATTTGGAGAGATTTCCTGCATGCAAGTTCAGACAGGGGACTGCAGCCTATTGGAATCGATAGGCTGCTTAAATTTGCATGCAGGGAAAAAAAAAAAAAAAAAACAGGCGGTCAGCAGCATTTTTACGCATCACACAGTGATTCAGATGCTACTGATGCTGTAATTTACAGCAGGTCTGTCAGGCAACCTCCATATACTTCTAATGCTTAAAGGGAACCAGAGAGGAATATAAATTTAAAAACAGAAAAAGGCTTTTATACATACGTGGGGCTTCTTCCAGCCCCATAAGCCTGGATCGCTCCCACGCCGTCATCCTCCGCTTCCTGGAACCGCTGGTACCGGGCCCGTCACTTCCGGTGTACGCGGCCAAATGTCCGCATCACAGGGGCTCCCTCTATACCCGTACGCATGCGGCTGCGCAGTAGGCAGCCTCATGCGTACTTGTACAGAGGGAGCGCCGTGTGATGGCTGACTCGTGGCAATGACGGGACCCGGTACCGGCGGATCCAGGCAGCAGAGGACGGCGGCGTGGGAGTGATCCGTGCGTATGGGGCTGGAGGAAGCCCCAGGTATGTATAAAAGCTTTTTTTTTAATCATCTCTTGTTCTCTTTAAAGGGAACCTTAAGGACCCATTCACACTAGAGCGTTTTGCCAGCGATTTCGGCATAATGCTTAAGCGCTTTTTAAAGCGCTAGTGCAATAATACCCTATGAGCCAGTTCTCACTTGGGCGATTTGCGTTAATCGCCGGCGATTAACGCAAATCGCCAAACGCACTATTTTCAGAGCGATATCCCGGTGATCGTGTTTAGTGCTATAGAAGCACTAGTCGTGTGGGGGGGGGGGGAGGTGGGGGGGGGGGAAATCGCTGCAGTGTCCAGTGATATTTCTGCGTTAATCGCGGAAAAATCACTTCTACAAAACGCCGGCGGTAATCGGCGTTTTGCGCTTTTAGGTGTGAATGGGGCCTAACAGCTACAAAGAAAGAAAAAAAAAAGGGTTACTTACCTGGGGCTTCCACCAGCCCCCTGCAGCCATCCTGTGCCAACGCCATCACTCACCGATCATCTGGTCCCCCGCCGTGGCTCAGTTTCATTTTCAGCAGTGCACGGCCCTGGCCATGTGCGTCCTCAATTGTGCTCCTGTCCCTGTGTCAGTCTTGCGCCTGTACAGTATACGTGTTGCTTAAAAACATGTGCAAGTTAGGTCCACGCCTTGTGCAGTGGCAAAAAGCAGCTCATGCATGGCTTTTACCACTGCACACAAGTGGCTTTGTGGTAAAGCGCAGGAACGAGGACTGTACCCGCACTTGCACAGTGCGGCCATACTCTTACACAGGGGCACCTCAAGCCATTTTGTCACGCCAGGCGACAAACTTGTGGTGCTCCCTCCCCCCTGAAAAAAAAATCGTAATGCGGCAATGTATCACCAGAAAAATCACAATGGGGCAGCGTTTCACCAGAAAATAATCGTAATGCAGCAATGTTTCACCAGAAAATAATTGTAATGTGGGCGGCGTTTCACCAGAAAATAATGTGCACCAGTAAAATAAAATAAAAGCATTTACTCACCTGCAGAAGACTCCTCTCCCGGCACGCAGCTCCCCTGATGATATTCCTGTAGCCAGCGGTTGCAAAACTTCCATGCTGACACAGGCAAAGCAGGGCTACGGGAAGATGGTGCACAAAGCCCTGTTCTGGAGACACAAATAGTCTACAGTGCTGGGCTTTGGATGCCATCTTCTTGTAGCCCTGCTCTGCCCCCCAGAAACCACAGACTCCCACAGGTGAGCTGCGGTGGAGTGAATTGGTGCAGCGTCTTTTAGACGCCACAAGTCAGTTCACCACCTGGGGGGTCTCACAATCTGGCAATCCCCACAGCGTTCTAGGCAACCACCGGGTGAACCAGGTGCCTGTGCTCTTACACGGATGGAAGCACGGCCACGAAAAAGAAGAGGGTCCCAGAAAGCAGTAGGGTCGAGATAGAAATGGGAATCTTCTGGACTATCCAGCTACTGTTATAGCCATGGAGACCGCTTGTATTTGCCTTGGAACAGGCGAGTTGTGCAGTGCTTCAGTCAGCAAGTTAAGCTAGCCCCAAAAAAGTATAAGGAGGATAAGAAACATTTACCCCTACAAATTCAAAGCCTAGAGTACTAACAGAAGGGAATCCATACAGCATAAAGCAGAGAAGCACCAATTCCCACCAATAGGTTTATAAAGATGGAGGTTTTTCATATTTGCCTGGATGCACACAAATTCAACACCTCTCAAGGACCTTAGAGCTTTCTCATAAAAACAATGGAAGGTCTTGTTAATGCAGTTCAAACAACAAAAAACGATATAGTGTCAAGATAAAAGGTAATGTTAATTTTATGAAACTTTTCCAAATAATCATTTTACATTGCTGCAACTAAAATTATGGATCTTAATTAGCACTTTAAATTGCCAAGTTAAATTAAACCGTGAAACCTATAAAGCTAGAAATGTGGAAAACTAATAATTTACAGAAACAAGCATGAAGTCATCTCTCCAACACATAAAAGGATTCCAGCAGCACAAAGTTCCTCCTGGTTCATGCCACGTCCACAAACTCCTATCCTGGCTAGCTGGTGGCAGGCTGCAGCAATGCAGGTGGGGTGGCCTGAGAGCTAGAAGACTTTTTGGATTAAAGGGCACAGCAGCTATTTAACAGGTTAACCACATTCGGATTATACTGCTGGTTCTTTTACATAGATAAAACAGCTCATTGCATGGCTTCACCAATTATTTGACTTTCTACATATTATCTACAGTGTAGTCAATCTCCAGTGTACTACTGCTTCCAGCAACATGCTATAAAGCCTCTTGTTAGGGCTGGTTCACACTGCAAGAGCTATTTCTAAGTGCTTGATGTTTGAAAAGCTCTGGCTAAGGTCATGCTATGGGTGTGTTCACACTGGAGCAATGGGATCTTAGAAAAATCACCCATAGCATTGCATTAGACAGAGCTTTCCAAATCACTAGCACTTAAAAAGCTCTTTAAATGTAAACCAGCGCTCACCTCACACCTGTTGCCATCCTGCAGAGTTCCACTATGTAGTAGAGGAACTCTGGCGCTATTCCTCCATGAACTCCACTGCAGTCTCCACCAATTTTCAGGAGGTGCACGACTGGGACAGCGCATGGGCTATAGTGCGTGAGCCAACCGGGCTGTGGATTTTAATCTAAGTGATAGCAGAACAGAGGAGACCCGGAGGACACTGAGGGACCTCAAAGACTATGGGGAACTGGAATACGCCACAAGTATATATCCATCCCCATTCAGGTTTACTTTAGGTTATTGTCACTTTGACATATAGGCCTCAATTCACTAAGCTTAAGGGCCTGTTCAGACTATATGCGTTCCTAGCCGTTTTCAGGGAACGCGTACTGGTACCAAAAACGCATAGAAACGGCTCCTAATGCTTTTGAATGGGCTAGTTCACATGTATGCGTATGAGACGCATACGTTTCTCATCCGCATTGCTGCACGCAGTTCTGTGCGATACGCATAGAAACGGACGCAATGAAAGTCTATGGACGCGTATCAAAAACGCGTACTAATGCGTTTTTAGCGTCCATTTTCCTCTGCGGTTCCCATAATTCTTTTTTTTGCCCTGGGTCACGTGTTTGTGCAAAACGCAATAGAAAACGCATTCAAACGCAAGAAAAACGCATGCGTTTTTCAACTTGCGTTTCTTTGAATTTATACGCGTTCTACAAACGCAGCAAGTATGAACAGGCCCTAACTCCTGTCTTTAATAACTCTTCTGAGCTGTTTTACAGTTATCACAATTATATCACCATGGTGATAACTGTAAAACAGCTCAGAAGAGTTATTAAAGACAGGAGTTAAAGAGAAACTCCAAACAAGAATTGAACTTTATCCTAATCAGTAGCTGATACCCCATTTTACATGAGAAAGACAATGATTTTCACAAACAGACCATCAGGGGGCGCTGTGTGACTGATTTTGTGCTGAAACCCCTCCCACAAGAGGCTCTGAATACCGCGGTACTGCTGGCAAACTGCCACAATGTAACAATGTTCAGAGACAGGAAATAGCTGTTATTAGCTGTCTGTAACAGACAGAGCAGCTAGAAACAGCTAAATAACCTGCCCACAGTAACAATGTCACCATGTAATAAATGTCAGAATGTTAATCTGGTAGAGGAAAGATTTTACAATGAGCAAACACTGACTAAATCATTTATACGTAATTATGGTAAAAAATGAAGCACTTTTTTTACTACATTATTTTCACTGGAGTTCCTCTTTAAGCTTAGTGAATTGAGGCCATTGTTGTGCTATTATATTATCTAACCCATCACAAACGTAGCGCAATTATATTGTAATGGTACATTCACACTGGCATGTCAATACGAGGCACGTTGTGCAGTACCAGACAGGGAAAGGAAAGGTTTACAGTTGCAGTAAAGCAGACTGTATGTACTGTGTGTTGCATCACACATGTACCACACAATGAGACTTTTCCCCTCCCTTGCAATCAGGATGGGCAATGCCCCAGTGTGAGACTAGCATAATCCAGCAACAACACTTAAATGTCTTCCTCTCTTGTGCGCACACACAAAATGTGTTTTTTGATTTTTTTAACTATTGCCATTGTGATACGCAGAGGCAAATTTAGGTCAGAAGCATAAACATGTTTATAGCAGGTTATCTTGCTGAATGCATGGAGGCAACACCAGGAGTCCATAGCAATTATAAACTCAGCAAAACTGACCTTTTCACATACATCATCCTCCTAAGCTTCCCTTGTTTCCAATGCCTTCCATTATCTCTCACTAGCATGCAGTCATGTAGTTTCAACCACAATGAAAGAACATTCTTACATAATTTAAACACTGTGCATTATAAAATAGGTCAAACTGTGTATACCAAGCATTTTCCAGTAGAACGCTTGTTACAGGGAGACTGTCACCAAATGCCATTTTTTTATTGCATTATGGATTTAAGCCTGATTGAGAGACTCTCCTTCAGCTTCCTCCTGAGAAATCATGTTGTATTTACATTATTTAACTTATTTAACAGTTAGTTATTGAGTATGCAGTTAATCCATTTAATAAGGAAACAGCTCACCTCACTGTGTTTATCCATCAAGGACTTGCCAAATAGGCAATGTATGACTGAGAATCACTGCTACCGACATGCATTCGTCCTGCAATTTTTGCTCCTGTCTGAACACCACAATATGTTGTTGGTTTATTTATGCTTAAATATGTTCATGTATGCCTCTACTGAATAAAAAGGGGAAAGAAGTAGTATGAAGCCTCTGGGTGGTCCAGAGGGATAAAGGGTGGGGGGTGAATTGGAGAAGAGATGCGCACATTTCAGGGCTGTGGAGTCAGTATAAAAATCTTCTGACTCCAACTCCTCAGTTTATGAAACCTCCGGGTACCCAAAATGGTTCCGACTCAGACTCCGACTCCACAGCCCTTGCATATTTAGGTGCACATTAAAAATGTCTGAGGTCTGAGTGAACCACTCTTTAGTCACAAGGGCATGCAGGGAAGAAAAGTTTGTGTCAGCTATAGCCCCACCTCTCTGCTTGCTGACAGCCAATCATGGAAAAGTGTGACAGTAGCAGGCGGGGTGAGACAGCAGGATGTGCAAGGCTGCTCAGGAGTACATAAGGTTCTACAAACTAAATCAAGTGGATATTTGCATTATTTTTCTTATTTTGCAAAAAAAATAAAACCTGCAACATTTTTAATAACGCTCTTCCATTAAACAGGTTTAAAAAAAAAAAAAAAAAAGGCCTGCCTACACTTGAGCTTTAAATAATCAAGTGTGAAGATTTTCATGACAATTATGCATTCCTCTTTGCAGTTTTTCTGTTACCATTCAACGGCAGTGCTTACTCAACAATACATACATATTTTAATTATCCCTCACATACTGAAACACTGTTGTGAAGATGATGTCACCAGACATACATTATTCACTTTATGTAATTACGCCCCTTGTGTATTGTCACAGAGGGAGTATGCAGATACATTAATAAACAGTCTATAGGACATTCCATTCCCTGGGAGTCTTATTAGAGATCTTTCACCTGGATACAGGCTGTATCACTATTCACACATGCATTATAACTGAATGTGGCTACATAAAATACAACTTGGTCCAATAGATTCCAGCACTTTGTCATAATGCGGCGTTAGTCAGTATTCTTCAGGAAATAGAACCTTTTAGATCGAAGAACTTACAATGTCTACAGAACACATAGCAGTATAAAACTAAAAGGTGCAACGTCACAAGTGAAACTGAGGTTCTGAAAAGGCTCTCAGGCCGAGGACTGACTTGCAATCGCTCAGCGTACATGCTAGCGCTTTGTAGAGAGATTTCAGCAGAAATTCCCAAAACTATTTCCAGCAATTGCAATTTTTGGAGGCGATTCAGGTAGTAAAATCGCTTCAAAATTGCTTTTGTACAGTGCTTGTAAAGTGATCCTATACGTAATATTCTATAACAATGAAAATGCTAAAGGCAGAGCAATTAAGATTTGAACTCCAGTGGGCTCACCTCCATTCACTTTCATTGGTATAGCAATTTTTAGAATTGCCAGCATTTGTCGGCAAATCCAAATTACTGCTGGAAAATCACTCTAGTGGTTCCTAGGCCTCAGAACATGAACCAGGTAAACTTGGTGTGTGGACCGTAAGGTAAATAGGGCAATGGGCACTCTACTACAGCACTGCTGTGCGCTGTTAAGCCTTGACAGTTTGGCTGCGAAAATAAGTGCTCAGCAGCATGGGGGAGGGGGCTTAGTTTGGGAGCCAGGAGTTCGATAGTAGCAATGTGCCCACGGCTCTAGTATAGCCTAGCACCGCAGTGTTAGTGTAAGTGCAGAGTGTTCTTATGCAGCACACACCAGAGAAAAGTGTGGGGGCAGGGGGGGGGGGGGAGGCATTGGTGTAAGGCGTAGGTAGGAGGAGGTTAGTGTTAAGCATAGGTGAGGGGGAGGTTAGTATGGAGGTATATGATAAGGGTAGGCAAGAGGCAATATTACTGATTTTCTAACAACCTCTTGCACTATACCACCCAAGCAACCTGAAACACTATAAGGTCTGTTCTTATACATTGGTAAAATATACAGATTGTCAGTAGAAATCAGTGCTGCCCAAGTATTTTTTAACAATTTAATGTTATTTTAAAATGGATGGGTGATATTTTTTGTTTTGTTTACAGCCAGTCAAGAATTTCTAAATAACAGTAGGTTCAAATTGCTCTTCTGTGTCACGTTAGCGACAGCACTAGGCGTACTCCGTTTGGAATATTGTCATGAGGCTGTCTGGAAACGGCCACCTTGCTACCGGACTAATTAGTTGCACTGGGCAGGCAACTTTGTAAAATTATTAGGCATAGCCTTTAATCAAATAAATCAGACTGATACTGATCATTTTTCTGAATACTACTGTGTACAATCCATTTCAGATCAAATGTCAGCAGACATCTGATTCAAGGTAGGATCTAGCAAACCAGCTTTGTGCTTCTTGATGCAATAGGGGCATCGCTCATGTACAGTCTCCCTGCACCGTGGGCCACTTTGGTCTGATGAAGAATAAGCTTTCCTAAACAAGGTTCCATCGATAAAATGATCTCATTGCAAAAAAAAAAAAAAAAAGGTAAAATGTTCCGTAGCTAAAGCAAGCACAGATATGACTAGTTCAACAGTTTTGCACTAGCATGTTAATTTTCTTTTCTTTCTTTATAAATAGCTTAGCTGCTGTTTATAAAACAAAAAAGAGGCCCTGGGAGATTGTAAGACATAAGCAAATTATGATCATTGCCCAGCCATGTCCGGCTGAAGCATAAATAAGCATCTAAAATAAACAAAATGTCCAGCTGACCACGATTTTATCTGCCCCTGCACAAAATGGCTAGAAAGCACTAGTTTCCATTAATAGACAGTTGTATTCGCTTATGGAACACACACATTTTGTAGATGTCAAAAAAAAAAAAAAAAAAAAGTGTAAAAAATAAATAAAAATGAAGCCAGTTTTACAGCATATTTGAAGATCCAAACAAATGAGCCACAATTCTACACAGAAGAACAGTCCATTGTACATGACCCAAAACCCCCCCAATCCCACTTCATGAGTTAGTATGGACATTATTTTAAGCACCTGTAAGGACTGCGACCCACTATAAATTGCGCATTGCAAACAATTTGTGAACATTAGCCAAGTGATCTTCATAGTAGTTTTTAAGGCATGTACGAATTTACACATTTCCTTCAACTGCAGAAAATGCTAAAGGCAGCATACATCTGGTGTAATACAAACTGCAAGTACTGTAGTAGAATCCACCCAGTAGTACTGCGCAGGCGCAGAATGCTCCCAGCCACAGGAGCAAGATGGAGGAGCACACTGCGCATGCGTCGACTGGCCGAAATGACGGGACCCATTACCAAAGATGCAGAAAGCCAAGGACAGTGTTGTGGGAGCGATCAGGTTGGATTTACTCATCTCTGGTACACTTCAAGTGGGTTCAAGGCCTAACAATGTAAGTGACCAAGTCACTGAGATACCTGAACTTGCATTTCCCTGCTGCCATACCATAGTTTAAAGAGAAAAAAAAAAGTCAGGCCTGGGACCCAATAGTAAGCGTAAATCACTATCGCTAGACATTTGTGATAGCGCTTTGCAAGCGATTTTGGGAATGATTTCCCTGCTCCTATACATTAGAATGGAAACGTCTCTAAAATGCTGCATGCACTGCGATTGCGATTTTCCTAAACACAATCACTCTAGTGGCATCTGTCCCATCTATTTACATTGCCAGAGCATTTAGCGATTTAAAGCACTCCCTAAACGCTCAAAAAAACGCTCTAGTGGGTTTCAGCCCTCAGTTTAAATTAGTAGTGGTGCAGGTATCGGGAGATCACTTCATAAGAGGAGTAGAAAAACTGATTCCTATAAAGAAGGGAAGACTGGGAGCCCAATGGTGCAGTATTGTTAGATGCAGAAAGAGAATAGAATAACTGGGTAGTGGATACTCACAAAAGCGGGTTGCAATCCTGCAACCACTGTATAGGCATGCAGAAATGTATCATTCCCGCTCGGTGTCCTGGAACCTACTGGATCTGGGTGGTCACTCTCCCCCTATGGTCCCTTCCACTGGTCGATCAGGTCAATGATAAAGGGCTAAAACCTCTCATTTAGGTGTGGGTTAGCACTAGATTGAGGTTGTTGGGGAGGCGCCCAAGGAGTTTGGACACCTCCCCAACATGGCTTGGGCACCACACAGCTCATCTAAAAGGTTATCTGTTTGCATTGACCTGAGGAAGCAGGCTGAGACTCTTGAAACGTGTGATCTACAGTATAACCGTGTTTTATAATAAAGACTCCCTTTTTCCATCCAGGCGAGTCTTCATTGGAGGTAAGACTCCTTGTTATCTATACCACAGAAGTTAAGCTTCACTAGCACATCAAACCCCTTGGGTGCCTCCCCAACAACCTCTCAGTTTAAAAGAAAAGGTCAATTGTGGCACAATTCCACATATAATTATTTTCCCACAATTAAGCAGAATATGGTCTTGATCAGATTTGTGGTGAACTCAGAGTGAAGATTTGATAGGACTGCTGTGCTGCTAATTCCGGACTCATCAGTGCACTTCCCGATCAACAACATTTACAGACACTCTGCAATATGCTCACCACTGATAAGATAACTGATTATAAAGTAATGTGTGGTAGCGAAAAGACAACGGGCAAAACTGATCAGTGTACTGATACTTTACAGGAAGCGTTTTCACCAGTAAAGCTGGTCCATATACAATTGATTATTCTGTCAGATTTAATCACATTGACTCTGCTGGTGATTTATTGCCTCATCATAAAGAGGACAATAATATAAGCTGCCCCCTGCTGTGAATCCTATCTTCAAAATTAGATTCAGGGCTGGTGCTTTTGTAAGTGCTTTGTGATTTTAAAAGCTCTTGCTAATGGTCATCTTATGTGTGTGTTCACAGTGGAGCGATGTGATTTTGTAAAAATCCTCCATAGCATTGTCTTAGCGAAAGCTTTTAAAATCTCTAGCATTTAAAAAGCTCTTGTAGTGTGCACCAGCCCTGACTCACTGGACTGGAAGTAGTCTGCTGATCATCTCTGCCTCTCGTTTTAGGGCCGATTAAACGCAGCATTTTAAAGGTAAGGTTTTTAGGAATCAGGCGCCATACCATGCAAGTGAATGGGAGCGTTTAGTAGGAGCTTTTGCAAGCTTTCATGAAAGCCTGTCAGCAGATTCCAGTGTTTCATTTCAAAAACAACATGCAGCTTCTAGAAGTCATTTGTAGTTGCTGGCGTTGGCTTTCAGTGGCTTTTGTTGGCATTCAAACTCAACAAAAGCCCATAAAGTCACACAAATCTCAGTCCTTTCACTGCAAAAGCCACCAAAAGGCCAGAAAATGCATCGCTCTCAAAAGCTATACACTGAAAGCCATTAAGTGCCTTCAAAAGACATTAAAAGCTTGGCTGTTTAACCACTTTGCATCCAGACCTCGGTTTCCTCCATATTGACCAGAGCAGTTTTGACACTTTAGCGGTGTCCCTTTTTAATCAGCAATAACTTCATCTGTACTCGAGCCACTTAAATTATCTATATATCGTTTTCTTCAAGACAAACTAAGCTTTCATTGGGGGTATTTGGTACAAAGTAAAATGTTCCTCTATGCATTTTAATGGGAAAAAGTGGGAAAATTTTTAAAAAATGCATGGTTTCTCAATTTTGACCAATTCCTGTTTGGAAATAAAAAGTGCGATTGACATAAAAACTGTGCCGCCAGTTAAAGTCGTCCCAGTATAGATATCCAGATGTGTCCCCAGTATCACCGCCTCCCCCAGTATAGTCAGATGTGTCCCCAATATCAGCCCCCCTAGCATAGCCACATGTGTCCCCTGCGTTTGACAGCCCCAGAATAGATTGACAGACGCACCCCCAGGAATAGTGCCCCTCTTTACAGCCATATGTGTCCCCGGATCAGGATTAACCCCATTATGGCCAGATGTACCCCCAGGATTAGTGCTGCCCCCCCATTATAGCCAAATGTGCCCCCAGTATATGATTACTGCCCCCCCCCCAGTTGCCCAGATGCACCAAATTAGTAAACCCCCCCTCCCCTTAGTCAATTAGATGCCCCCCAACAAATATGTAACCCCCCCCCCCCAGGATCAATAGCCAGATGCCCAGATGACGTCATCAAGCCGGGACCCGGGTCACCGGCAATACGCGGCTGAATGCAGAGCGGTGATCGGAGGATCAGGCTTCAGGATCGTCGCAGGAACGAGGTAGGTGAGTGAGGCTGCTTGCTGGATGATTTTTTTTTAACTATTTGTGCGCCAAGGGGGACAGATGAAGGATCGCTGCTGACCACTACTGCAGCGATCATTCATGGGAGGGGGGTGGACTAATTGGCCAAAAGGGAACGTGTTCCCTTCCACCAATTAGTATTGCAGCTGACAGTGCCGGAGGGTGCGCTCTGAAGCGCACCCGACCGTGCACAGCAGGGCTGCAGCCAGGTTAGTATATCTACGTCGCTGTGGCTTGGAGGGTGCCACAGCTGACATAGATATACTGTAGTGGTGGGGAAAGTGGTTAACAATGGCGTTATTTGAAAAAAAAAAAAAACCACGACATCGTTTGAACGAGAAGTTGAGCAAAAGCTCAGAAGCCTGTATGAACCAACCCTTAAATTGCTTCACACTACTTCTCTGGAGCTTCGGTTCTTTGGCTATTCCTTCAGAAAAGAAGCTGCCCTTCTGACTAATATGATTTAACTTGTATTATGTAATGATAGGTAATTTGATATTAAATCAATAACATTCATGTTTCCTACTGTGAGAAAACACTTCACATTGTATCTGGCCCTCCACCATATACGCCTAATTGTTCCTCTATGCTGTCAACTATGGACAGCAGTGCTGTAGTGTGTGAACAATTAGTTTCAGCTGTGCCTTACAACAGCTTACACAGATGGATTTGTCCTGGAATATGACTAAATGACAGGGAGCAAAATGCGATGACCCTGTTTTAAAGGGAACCGGTGTGAAATTTTTTTTTTTTTTTTTTAAAAAGGGCTTAAAGCGGATCCGAGATGAAAATCTAACTATAACAAAGTAACTTGTCTATATATGTTATCTAAAGTTTAAATAGTTTAAACAGCATATCTATCTGCAAACAGCTTCAACAGTGTATGAATATTTATTCCTGTAATGCAATGAGGGCAGCCATGTTCTGTTAGTCACATTACACACAGGCTGAGAGCTGGAGATGCTATCAGCTTACCTGTGAGTAAATTCAGTCCCCTCTCCTCCTCCCCTCTGCAAACAATGGCTAGTAACACCTTCCCCTCCCCCTGCCCAGACTGAGCTCCTATAAGCTCTTGCTACTGTCTGAAAATGCCAAGGCACTGTGAAAAGCTGTGGGCGAGGCTTGTTTAGTTTATAGGGAATTTGGCTTGAGGAATGCCCTATAAACTATATGAAAGGAACACAATTATGCAATGAGTAAAGGTTTATCTCGGATCCACTTTAACATGAGAAATCCATGCATGGCTACTAAAAGTGATAGTTAAGCATTACCTGCTGCAGGTTTTCTTTGTCACCTGCAGGAATGCTAATACAGGATTTAAATATTTAATGAAAAAAAAAAAAGTTATTTTACTTCCTTTGCATAATTCAAAATTACTCAAGTTTTCATGCAAAATGCGCCCAGCTTTCAAATGTCATTTTTACAGCGCTGAATTTTTAAAAACAAGAAAGTTGACTGGTTGCTACAGGCAACAATCAAATACTCTATCCAAACAGAACTCTGGCTTACAGTCTCCTTTTCTCCCAATAAGACCAATACCTACTAATCCTGCCACCAATACCGGGACAACAGCTGGCGACACATGGCCAGCAGGAGCAGCTTAACAAGAGTGGAAGGAGGGGCAGTCAATTTATGACTCAAGCTTCAGTTTTGCTCTGTAAACATAGACTTTCCAAAGCAATGGAAAACAACATTTAAGTCAGTCACGAAGCAATCATAAAAGCAACATGCATAATGTGTTCAGGGGTTTGCTTCACTTCACAGGATATGAATAGAGGTTCACTTTTAATCTCAGAAGATCAGAGCAATGCATTTTGTCTCACCACACTTGCGGCCCAGTCGATCTTCCAATTCAATCATTTTAATCAAACCGGAAGAGAGTCAATGCAGTTACATGGTCGCCTAATTGATTTTTATTTGATTTCTGGGCAAAATTGGTGAAATGGATTGATCAGAAATGCTGGTAAAAGCTCAGTCTCAAGGGCCCGATTGGGTGCGCAGCAGTAACGCTGTCCAATATCACAACGATCAATAAAACCGACAGTGTAAAGTGTCCTTGACTCCCAGTTTTTCAAAGTCTCACCTCTCCACTGATAAGACTCTTGGCCCGTTTTGGTGTCCGCCATCGCAGCAAGTGCCGGGACCACGTGACACTTGCGCATGTGTGACAACACAATATGTGCTGAGCCACGTGGTTTCAGCACTCTGTTACACTGGACAGCGGAGGAGTCCAGGATTCGCACCGGGAAGAGGTTAGACTTAAAGGGAAGCTAAACTGAGAAGGATAAGGATTTTACCCTTTCAAATAATACCAGTTGCCTGACTCTCCTGCTGAACCTGTGCCTCTAATACGTATAGCGACAGCCCCTCAACAAGCATGCAGATCAGGTGCTCTGACTTAAGTCAGACTGGATTAGCTGCATGCTTGTTTCAGGTGTGGTTAAGGCACTATTGCAGCCAAAGAGATCCAAAGGACTGCCAAGCAACTGATCTTGTTTAAACGGAAACCTCCATAGCCCTCTCAGTTAAGGTTCCCTTTATCACTGAGCAGGAGCATGGGGGCTGCAGCAGAATGATTTGCAATAGATGTCATGCTGAAATCTATTGCAAACCGCTGTGCAGTATGTGAGCAAGGTAGCACCTGCTACCAGACATATCAATGTATGGATAGCTTAGGTCTTACAAGCCTCAGTTTTTCATCTCGGATCTGCTTTAAAACCAAATAACTATAACAAGTAAACTTGTTTATATAGCTTATCTAAAGTTTAGATAGATAGTTTACACAGCAAATCTAGCTGAAAACAGCTTCAACAGTTTATGATTATTTCTTCCTGTGATACAATAAGAGCAGCCATGTTCTGTTTGTTGTTACACACAAGTAAGCCGATTTGCATCTCCAGCCCTCAGCCTGTGAAAACGTCACTCCCCTCTCCTCCTCCCCTCTGCCTCTGAAATCTCTGGCTAATAACACCACCTCCTTCTCGTGCCCAGACTGAGCTCCCATAATCCCTTGCTACATTGGTCTGTGTGCCAAGGCCCTGGAGAAGCTGAGGGCGAGGCTTGTTTAGTTTATAGGTAATTAGAGTATTAAAACAAAACAAAAAAATAAATAAAGTATTTGGCTTGAGGAATGCCGTCTAAACTATATGAAAAGAACACAATTATGTAATAAGTAAAAGTTTCTCTGATTCATTTTACTGTAAAATGCCAAGAATCAGCAGGAAAGCTTAAACCATTATAGGAAGTATACCACCACACACATGTACATTACACCATGAGCAGTGACTAGGAACAGCCTCAGTGACCGCGTTTAGCAGATTTTGAAATGTTTTGACTTTGTCAAATAGGATGAAGGCATCTTCTGCTAGTGGACAGCACAAAGGGAAAGGCAAACTGACAGTATAAGTAATGTGAGATTGCTGCAGATAAAAGCTGCACTTTCACAGAAAGCCTAATTATAAAAGAAAGAAGAAGTTAAAAAGCCATCGGGATTATTAATGCAAGAGCTATTCAAAACCTAGCACTGATAACAGTACAAGTAATCCTGTATTAAAGCTTTTTGTTCCTTAAAATATCAAGCCTCCAAAATAGGAACAATGATATAATTCTTCTGGTGTAATGTATATCTTAACTTCAGCACTGAAGAGAAAAGAAAAAAATGAAACAGTAACTGTAAGCTTCTCAGCCATTTATATATCCGAACAGGAATGAACTTTGTGTAGAAGAAACTGAAGCATTTGTAATGTGGATATCCGTCCAAAATCAATAACATACAGTAAGCGGAACATTTCCCTTTTACATTGAGCCCATATTATTTTACTTGTAAAATAACTAGAGATAATTTTATTATTTATCCTGTTTATACATGGATTGGGCACTGTGTGGCACCTGGTAATTTTGGTGTGAGTCACAATCCCATTAAAAAGAGTGCTGGGTACTAGCAAACAATATCCATGTCACCAAGTGAATATAGTTAAGTTGTGGCGAGTAGAGACAGTAACTGGAGCAATCACTGTGCCTGAAGCCCAGCCATGGGTGAGGGACTTCATCTGCAGCTTTCGATCCTTTGCCCCCTGTCCAAATTACCTTCTGACCCACTCCTGTTTACTACTGATGTCAGGAGGTGGTATGAATTCTGGCTTTCATGCTCATCACCCAGCATATATATACTGAAGCAGGGCTGTGGAGTCGGTACAAAAATCTTCTGACTAACTCCGACTCCTTAGTTTATGAAACCACCGACTCCGATTTCGGGTACCCAAAATGGCTCTGACTCCTCGACTCCGACTTCTTAGTCTAATACTTACCAGGGCTGTAGATTTTGTACAAAAAAAAAAAAAAAAAAAATCATCCGACTCAGACCTCTCAGATTATGAAATCACCAACTCCGATTTAATGGTACCCAAAATTGCTCCGACTCCGAGATTCCGAAGCCCTGTACTGAAGCCCTTAGTTTGTTAATCCACATGGTTTTTAGTAGGAGTGCAGTGTCTCCTTTCTGTCTTGGTTGGTTCTCCAACCTCAGTTCATTAAATTCTTTGTATGTGAATTTGATGCTTTGATGATTTTGCCAGTATCCTTTTTAAATAAAACCTCCTTTGGGTATCACGGTTTAATATTTGGAAAACCCTTATGTTTCAGGAAGGCAAATTGTATTTAGCATAGCTATGGTAACCCGGTGCATTAGTATTGGTAAAATTGTCTGCCTGCACTCCATAATCAACGCAATTTGGTGAATCAGGATGGTGAAATGTATAATCATTCACACACAAAAAACAGTTATCTCATTCTCATTCCAAATCAGGAGGGCACTGGCAAGTTTTGTGCCTTAGGATTACAAAATCAGGGCTGTAACAGTATAACAAACTAGGCTTACAACAATGTCCTTGCATATGCACATGTATGTTATTCTAGTATTTGGAGGCTACTGATTATCCCTTCTTAGATCAGTGACACACAAGGCCGCAGCTTAGGTCCATCCAATTACAAATAAAATCCATTCCATCCATGTCTTGCTCTGTCTGGAGGAGGAGCATTACACCCAGGACTATAGCAAGCAGTCCTGCATGGAAGCAGAATGTACACATCAAATCATTATCAAATCCCTGCCTCAGCACCTCATTTACTTTACTGTTAATTAAAAAACGCTTTCTGAAAAACAACCAGTTACTCGGTCTACATGTGTGGTGTATTAGGTAATATTGGAAACTCTACGGTAGCCATCTTTGACCAAATTACTAGCTGCAATCTGTACTTAGCATGGCAGATGGACAGTTCAATTCTACCTGCATAAAAAGATAGCCTAAATAAGGAAAACCATCTGTCGTAGTAAGCACATTAGTGTGATTTATCAGGATAAAGCAATGCATGTTATTGTCACAGCTAATTGATGGAAAGTGCTGGGACGAGCACCAAAAATGAATAGCTGCCGATATACCCTACATTCTTACACTCTCTATATTAGCTCTGATTATATTTATATTGGGATTTGTGTCACAAATCAAAAACCATTATCAGCTAACAAAAATCAACATAATCTCTGGTAGAGGGCTAAATGTTAACAGCTATGTCGTTCTGGCAAGATTCTGAAGAGAGGATGGTAGACATTTTCCAATTACTGAGGCATGCAATATTCAGAAAGCAATTCCACCCAGAAAAAGCTGGCAAAGGGCGAATGAATACAAGCCAGCTCCTCAATGGGGGTGAGAGGGTTACCATCTGATGCTCAGTGGACACAGTCAGGAGGAATAACAAGCCAATCCATGGGATCATCACATAAGGTTACTCAAGGTGAATCTTTGTGTCCATATCAGACAGACAAATGTAAAATATTTAAGTACGGGCTGCGTGAGGAGATTGAGCTTACCATGCTCAGGGTGATGGCCTTCTTTGAGGGATCTCTGTAACCACAGCTAGAAGTACAAAGCACCGCTACTGTGTTCAAAATGCCTCCACTTCCTTGCTTACATGAGATAGAATTATTGAAAGCCGTGCAACTAATGTGTTGTGCCAGCTTTGGACATTAACAATTTTGTATTCTGCATCAAAGCAGTCTATCACAAAATGGTGATGGGAGCACATATGAAACTCTGGAATTGCTTTAACTGTTGCCCTGCCAAGCTTGAGGTACTAGGTCCAATTTGGAGGGCTGTGCTCAAACTGCAAACAAACTAGGTGGGAATCTTATCAGTCAGTGAACTATGAATCACTAGTCTTCCAAGTTGCCAGGAGAGAAGACAATCTATAGCAGGGAGAAAATGAGTTCTCATAGATTTTTTTTCCCTCCACTAAAAAAGATTTGCAGCAGCAAGTAAAATATAAATAATAATGACAATTGAGTTTGCAATGCTGACTTTCCACATGAATGCTAGATAAGACTTGGCTGGACCAACCAATCTATGAGCTGTCCAAACTCCTCTCCTCATCACCACATAAAATATGAAAATTGTATGTGTAATGACACAGTCCCCTCTTCACCTTTACTACTGATGTGTTGAACTAAAGCTTTGAAGTTAGGCAAAGGCACAGCAAGAGACATTTCAGGCCACATAAGTAAATTCAGACTTTACAAAGTAAATAGTCCCGCTTTCCACAGCCTTGGAACATTTTACTTTTTAAAACTCTGGTTAAGGTTTTACCTGCTGAAATAGCTTAATTTGAGATGTTACTTATGTATTGAAGCCTTGATCTTTGTATCGAAATACAATGATTAAATGCTGTAAATTCACCGTTGCTATGGTTACATATTTCCATGCTTTGCACACAGATTTCACCTCAAGACACTTTTTTGGAAAATTATCTCTGCGTGAGGCTGCATTAGACCAGATTTTAGTTGCATCTTAGAAAGACAAATTGCTACAGAATGTGATCAGCTACCAAACCTTTACATGCAAGGGAATAAAGGCCCACTTAAAAAAAAAAAAAAAAAAGTGTGTGAGATAATCAAGCTTACTGGTTAGATGAGAACTAAAAATACAAAGCATCATAGCACTGCAAGTACAGCAAGCTAGAATGCTGCAGTTGTAGGATTTTAAAGGACACCTGAAGTAAGAGGTATACGGAGGCTGCCATTTATTTCCTTATAATCAATACCAGTTGCCTGGCAGCCCTGCTGGTCTATTTCTCTGCAATAGTATCTGAATAACACCAGAAACAAGCATGCAGCTAGTCTTGTCAGATCTGCTGCATGCTTGTTCAGGGGCTATGGCTAATAGTATTAGAGGCAGAGGATCAGCAGGGCTGCCAGGCAACTGGGATTGCTTAAAGAGTAACTGTCAGGCTACAAAAGCTAATTTAAACCTCTATTCTCCTGTGTTAAACAGTTTAGAAGGAAGCCAAAAAGGCATTACTGAAGATAAAAAAATCTCTCTTACATTTGATGTGTGCTTATCAGCAAAGCTGTTATTCCCAAGCTATTAAGAAGACGCAAGCCGCATACCATACTGCAAAGCATTCTGGGGCTCTACCCTCGGCTGCTAATGAGAAGTTACAGGGTCAAGTAACAATAGCATGTAACTCAGTCCAGCGCACAGCACTGATAAATCTCCCTGCAGAGTACACTGCAGGAGTCCGCTATTGTTCCTAGCCACATGGCTAATTAATATTCACTGCACACTAGTGTTATTCAGTACGAGCTTTTCTGTGATCAGGAAGCAGGGAGGACATGACGACACATTTGGCTTCATAGGAGACAGACAAACATGGAACCTGCCATGAGCTATCAGGAGCATCATTCTCTGCATATACTATATAAAAATTCTGTGAAATCCAAACGTGGACAGTGAAATGCATATGTAATGTAAGTACAGCCTATATTTAGCTACTGATATATGTGTTTATTTTCTCTGAGACCTTATACCTAACAGCTCCTCTTTAAAAGAAATAAACATGGCAGCCTCCATATACCTCTCCAGTTCCCCTTTAAAGGGCACCTGAAGTGAGAGGGATATGGAGGCTCACATATAATTTACTTTAAATGACAAATGAAGTGGGAAGAATATGGAGGCTGCCATATTTATTTCCTTTTAAACAAAACCAGTTGCCTGACAGCCCTGATGGTCTATTTGGCTGCAGTAGTGTCTGAATACTACCAGAAACAAGCATGTGCTAATCATGTCAGATCTGACAATGTCAGAAACGCCGGACCTGCTGCATGCTTGTTCAGGGGCTGTGGCTAAAAGTATTAGAGGCAGAGGATCAACAGAGCAGCCAGGCAACTGGCATTGGTTAAAAGCAAATAAATATGGCAGCTTCCATAGCCTTCTTGCTACAGTTGTCCTTGCCTGCCAGTCCTGCTGATCATTGGCTGCAGTAGTGTCTAAAACACCTGAAACAAGCATGCAGCTAATCCGGTCAGACGTGACAGAACACCTGATCTGCTTGTTTATGGTCTGCAGCAGAGAGAATTATACTCCGTACACATGATGCAACTTCCCAGCAGATCAGGTCACACAGATTATTTCAGATTTGTCCGATCTGCTCCCAATCAATAACGGGATCAATTTTGTGAAGTAATGATCTGAAAATCTATTCCGTTATCGATTGGGAGCACGTTGGACATGTACACATGATGCAACTTCCTGT